>NC_053027.1:184376758-184677297 GCF_003073215.2 Triticum urartu | reverse complement strand
CTGGTGTGAAGCCATAGAGTCATAATCTAAATATGCAGGAGGCAACTCCGTATCACCCTCACGAATGTCTATTTCAAGAAAATGAGCTAAGCGGGTTGCATAAATTCCTCCAAAGAAATCTCCATTATGTCTATTATGATGCAACCTATGAGCTACAATGGCTCCCATATGATGAGATTGGTCTCCTAACACAGCGCTCCTAAGAATGCTAAGATCAGGGACACACATGTGACATGCTTCATCCTTAGCATTTATGCATCTACCGATGAAGAGAGCAAAATAATGTATAGCAGGAAACTGAATGCTCCCTATGGTAGCCTGCGTTATATCTCTAGATTCCCCCACAGTTATACTAGCAAGAAAGTTTCTAAATTCAGATTTAGGGGGATCCCTAACACTACCCCATGATGGAAGTTCGCAAGCAGAAGTGAAATCCTCTAAGTCCATGGTATAAGATTTCTCATAGAGATCAGACATGACTGAAGGAGAATTACGCGAAGATGAATACTCAAACCTCCTCACGAATGAACTTGTGAGATCATGATACTGGGGGCATTTGTTAGCCTCAAAATCCTCAAGACCGGAATTGCGCAAATATGCTTTGAATTCTTCTTTAATTCCCGCACGGTCCATAAAATTTTCCGACGGCCATTGGCAAGGCCGTACTGGAGCGTCTCTTGGTGGATCCTCGTCAGCATCGCGCATAGCAATCCTGGGTCCTTGCTTCTTAGAAGAACCACCTTGGAACATCTTCCTAAGCATATTGTTTTTCTCTGAATAATTCTGAAATTTTTAGTAACTTCAAACAAAAGTGAACCAACTTCAATAAAACTGATAGCAACTACTCCTACAAGTGCCTAGGGCCTATATCATGCATCAAAACTACCTTTGACCATATAAATTTGACATGCAAGCTCAAGAACAGGGTCACCTAAGCAGCAAAAATTTGCAAAGAATAAAGCACTAGAACAAAAACTAATTGGACCAATGGAGGAGTCACATACCCAGGAACAATCTCCCCAAGCAGTTTTGCGAGAGGTGCTTTGAGCAAGGAGATCGAAAATCACAACAAAAGTGGCCGGAACTCGTGCTTGAGTTGGTTTTTCGGGTTTGTGTGAGACAGAGGAAGAAGATGGGTGCTGGGATAAGTGGAGGAGGGCCACCATGGGCCCACGAGGCAGGGGGCGTGCCCTAGAGGGGGGGGGCGCCCACCACCCTCGTGGCCAGGTGGCAGCTCCTCCCACGGTAATTTTTGCACAGTAAATCCTCAAATATTTCCGAAAAAATCATATTAAATTGGCATGGCATTATGAGGACTTTTATTTTCGGGATATTTTTATATTGCACGGATAAGACAGGAAACAGACAGAAAAATACTATTTTTACTTTATTTCTACTAATTAACAGAAAATATAGAGAGGGTACAGAAGGTTGTGCTTCTAGTTTCATCCATATCATGCTCATCAAAAAGAATCCACTAACAGGGTTGATCAAGTCTTGTTAACAAACTCATTCCGATAATCATGAAACCGGAGAAATTTTGAACTAAGTTACCTCAACGGGGATATGCACATCCCCAATAATAAGTATATCATATTTCTTTTTGACAGTAGGAAGAGGAAATTCAAAACCTCCAATTATAATCGATGGAATTTTTCCAATGGAGTTGATACTATGAACTTGAGGTTGTTTCCTCGGGAAGTGTACCGTATGCTCATTACCATTAACATGAAAAGTGACATTGCCTTTATTGCAATCAATAACAGCCCCTGCAGTATTAAGAAAAGGTCTTCCAAGAATAATAGACATACTATCATCCTCGGGAATATCAAGAATAACAAAGTCCGTTAAAATAGTAACGTTTGCAACCACAACAGGCACATCCTCACAGATACCGACAGGTATAGCAGTTGATTTATCAGCCATTTGCAAAGATATTTCAGTAGGTGTCAGCTTATTCAAGTCAAGTCTACGATATAAAGAGAGAGGCATAACACTAACACCGGCTCCAAGATCACATAAAGCAATTTTAATATAATTTATTTTAATGGAGCAAGGTATAGTAGGTACTCTGGGATCTCCAAGTTTCTTTCGTATTCCACCCTTAAAAGTATAATTAGCAAGCATGGTGGAAATCTCAGCTTCCGGTATCTTTCTTTTATTAGTAATGATATCCTTCATATATTTAGCATAAGGATTTGTTTTGAGCACATCAGTTAATCGCATATGCAAAAATATAGGCCTAATCATTTCAGCAAAGCGCTCAAAATCCTCATCATCCTTTTTCTTGGATGGTTTTGGAGGAAAAGGCATGGGTTTCTGAACCCAAGGTTCCCTTTCTTTACCATGTTTCCTAGCAACAAAGTCTCTTTTATCATAACGTTGATTCTTTGATTGTGGGTTATCAAGATCAATAGCAGGTTCAATTTATACATCATTATCATTACTAGGTTGAGCATCATCATGAACATCATCATTAATATTTTCATTAGGTTCATGTTCATTACCAGACTATGTTTCAGCATCAGACATAAATATATCGTTTGGATTATCAGGTGGTTCAGCAATAGGTTCACTAGAAGTTTGCACAGTTCTATCATTTTTCTTCTTATTCTTTTTATAAGAACTAGGAACATCAATATTATTTCACTGAGAATCTTGGTCGATTCTCTTAGGGTGGCCTTCAGGATACAAAGGTTCCTGAGTCATTCTACCAGTTCTAGTAGCCACTCTGACAGCATAATCATTTTTCTTACTATTCATTTCATCAAGCACTTCTTTTTGAGCCTTAAGTACTTGTTCTACTTGAGTGGTAACCATAGAAGCATGTTTGCTAACAAGTTTAAGTTCACCTTTAATATTAGCCATATAATCACCCAAGCATCTAATCATATAAGCATTTTCTTTTAATTGTCTACCAAAATAAGAATTGAAGTAGCCTTGCTTAAACATAAAGTTATCAAACTCATACAAGCACTGACTAGCAATTTTAGTAGGAGGGACTTCAGCTTTATCATATCTATAGAGAGAATTTACCTTTACTACCTGTGTCGGGATATCGAGATCAGGAGGTTCTTCAGTAAATAAAGAATTGAGATCATATGTTTCTTCAACAGGCGGTATATTAAGACCATGTATTTCTTCAATAGGAGGTAAATTCTTAACATCTTCAGCTTTAATACCTTTTTCTTTCATAGATTTCTTTGCCTCTTGCATATCTTCGGGACTGAGAAATAGAACACCTCTCTTCTTCAGAGTTGGTTTAGGAATAGACTCAGTAATTGGAGCAGGAGCTGGCTCCGGAGGTGCCCAATTATTTTCATTTGTCAATATATTATTCAATAGAATTTCAGCTTCATCCGGTGTTCTTTCCCTGAAAAGAGAACCAGCACAACTATCCAGGTAATCTCTGGAAGCATCGGTTAGTCCATTATAAAAGATATCAAGTATTTCAGGTTTCTTAAGAGGATGATCAGGCAAAGCATTAAGTAACTTGAGAAGCCTCCCCCAAGCTTGTGGGAGACTCTCTTCTTTAATTTGCACGAAGTTGTATATTTCCCTCAAAGCAGCTTGTTTCTTATGAGCAGGGAAATATTTAGCAGAGAAGTAATAAATCATATCCTGGGGACTACGCACACAACCAGGATCAAGAGAATTAAACCATATCTTAGCATCACCCTTTAATGAGAACGGAAATATTTTGAGTATATAAAAGTAACGCGATCTCTCATCATTAGTAAACAGGGCGGCTATATCATTTAACTTAGTAAGATGTGCCACAACAGTTTCAGATTCATAGCCATAAAACGGATCAGATTCAACCAAAGTAATTATATCAGGATCAACAGAGAATTCATAATCCTTATCAGGAACATAGATAGGTGAAGTAGAAAAAGCAGGGCCGGATTTCATTTTATCTCTAAGTGATTCTTTGTTCCATTTAACTAATAACCTATTAAGCTCATATCTATCTTTGCAAGCTAAAATAGCGGCAGAAGATTCCATATCAAAAAGATAGCCCTCGGGGATAACAGGCATATTTTCATCATCACTATCATCATTGTATTCAGATTCAATAATTTCTTTTTCTCTAGCCCTAGCAATTTGTTCATCAAGAAATTCATCAAGGGGTACATTAGTATCAGGCATAGAAGCAGTTTCATCATAAGTATCATGCATAGCAGAAGTGGCATCATCAATAACATGTGACATATCGGAACGAATAGCAGAAGCAGGTTTAGGTGTCGCTAGCTTACTCATAACAGAAGGTGAATCAAGTGCAGAGCTAGATGGCAGTTCCTTACCTCCCCTCGTAGTTGAGGGATAGATCTTGGTTTTTGGATCTCTCAAGTTCTTCATAGTGATAAGCAGATATAAATCCCAAGTGACTCAAAGAATAGAGCTATGCTCCCCGGCAACGGCGCCAGAAATTTGTCTTGATAACCCACAAGTATAGGGGATCGCAACAGCTTTCGAGGGTAGAGTATTCAACCCAAATTTATTGATTCGACACAAGGGGAGTCAAAGAATATTCTCAAGTATTAGCAGCTGAGTTGTCAATTCAACCACACCTGGAAACTTAGTATCTGCAGCAAAGTGTTTAGTAGCAAAGTAATATGATAGTATTGGTAGCGAAAACAAAAGTAAAGACAGCAAAAGTAATGTTTTTGGTATTTTTTAGTGATTGTAACAGTAGCCGCGGGAAAGTAAATAAGCGTAAACCAGTATATGGAAAACTCGTAGGCACCGGATCAGTGATGGATAATTATGCCGGATGCGGTTCATCATGTAACAGTCATAACATAAGGTGACACAGAACTAGCTCCAATTCATCAATGTAATGTAGGCATGTATTCCGTATATAGTCATACGTGCTTATGGAAAAGAACTTGCATGACATCTTTTGTCCTACCCTCCCGTGGCAGCGGGGTCCTATTGGAAACTAAGGGATATTAAGGCCTCCTTTTAATAGAGAATCGGAACAAAGCATTAGCACATAGTGAATACATGAACTCCTCAAACTATGGTCATCACCGGGAGTGGTCCCGATTATTGTCACTTCGGGGTTGCCGAATCATAACACATAGTAGGTGACTATAGACTTGCAAGATAGGATCAAGAACTCACATATATTCATGAAAACATAATAGGTTCAGATCTGAAATCATGGCACTCGGGCCCTAGTGACAAGCATTAAGCATAGCAAAGTCATAGCAACATCAATCTTAGAACATAATGGATACTAGGGATCAAACCCTAACAAAACTAACTTGATTACATGATAAATCTCATCCAACCCATCACCGTCCAGCAAGCCTACGATGGAATTACTCACGCACGACGGTGAACATCATGAAATTGGTGATGGAGGATGGTTGATGATGACTACGACAACGAATCCCCCTCTCTGGAGCCCCGAACAGACTCCGGATCAGCCCTCCCGAGAGGTTTTAGGGCTTGGCGGAGGCTCCGTATCGTAAAACGCGATGATTTCTTTTCTCTGATTTTTTCTCTCCGAAAGCAAATATATAGAGTTGGAGTTGGTGTCGGAGGGCATCCAGGGGGCCCACGAGGTAGGGGGGCGTGCCCTGGGGGGCGCCCCCCACCCTCGTGGACAGGGTGTGGGGCCCCTGGTCTTTATCTTTGGCGAGGATTTTTTATTATTTTTTCTAAGATGTTCCGTGGAGTTTTAGGTCATTCCGAGAATATTTGTTTTCTGCACATAAAACAACACCATGGCAATTCTGCTGAAAATAGCATCAGTCCGGGTTAGTTCCATTCAAATCATACAAGTTAGAGTCCAAAACAAGGGCAAAAGTGTTTGGAAAAGTAGATACGACGGAGCCGTATCAGCGCCGTTGCCGGGGAGCATAGCTCTATTCTTTGAGTCACTTGGGATTTATATCTGCTTATCATTATGAAGAACTTGAAAGATCCAAGAACCATGATTTATCCCTCTACTACGAGGGGAGGTAAGGAACTGCCATCTAGCTCTCCACTTGATTCACCTTCTGTTTTGAGTAAGCTTGCGACACCTAAAACTGCTTCTGCTATTCGTTCTGATATCTCGCATGATATTGATGATGCTACTTCTGCTATACATGATACTTATGATGAAACTACTTCTATGCTTGATACTACTGTGCCACTTGGTGAATTCCTTGATGAACAACTTGCTAGGGCTAGAGAGATTCCCTGTTCAAGAATTCATCCGATTAACCAGTTAACTTGCCGATTAATCCCTACTCATAGGGTCCCCGAGTAGCCGATTACCTGATAAATCATCCGATTAATTGATTAAATGGCCGATTATCCTATTAATCCCCTACTCACCAGCCGACCGAGCAGCTACCAGGTAACGATTTCCTCAATAATGGAGAGATTGAAAATATTGAATCTGATAATACTGATGAAAGTGATGATGAAGAATCACTTGTTATTCCTGAGGGTTATGTTTTTGATCAAGAAGCCACTTTAGCTATTTTAGCTTGCAAAGATAGATACGAACTTAAGAGGTTATTAGCTAAATGGAATAAGCAATCTCTAAATGCTAGGATGAAACCTGACCCTGCTTTTGCTACTTCACCTATCTGTGTTACCGATAAGGATTATGAATTCTCTGTTGATCCTGATATAATTACTTTAGTTGGATATGATCCTGTTCATGGTTATGAATCTGAAACTGTTGTGGCACATCTTACTAAATTAAATGATATAGCCACCTTGTTCACTACTGATGAGAGAACTCGTTACTTTTATATCCTTAAAATATTTCCATTCTCATTAAAGGGTGATGCTAAGATATGGTTTAATTTTCTTGATCCTGGTTGTGTGCGTAGTCCCCAGGATATGATTTATTACTTCTCCGCTAAGTATTTCCCTGCTCATAAGAAACAAGCTGCTTTAAGGGATATATATAATTTTGTGCAAATTAAAGAAGAGAATCTCCCACAAGCTTGGGGGAGGCTTCTCCAATTACTTAATGCTTTGCCTCATCATCCTCTTAAGAAAAATGAAATACTTGATATCTTTTATAATGGACTAACCGATGCTTCCAGAGATTACCTGGATAGTTGTGATGGTTCTGTTTTCAGGGAAAGAACACCGGATGAAGCTCAAATTCTATTGAATAATATGTTGACAAATGAAAATAATTGGACACCTCCGGAGCCAATTCCCGAGCCAGCTCCTGCTCCAATTAATGATCTTATTCCTAAACCAACTCTGAAGAAGAGAGGTGTTTTATTTCTGAGTCCCGAAGATATGCAAGAGGCAAAGAAATCTATGAAATAAAAGGGTATTAAAGCTGAAGATGTTAAGAATTTACCTCCTATTGAAGAAATACATGGTCTTAATTCACCGCCTGTTGAAGAAACATATGATCTCAATTATTTATTCACTGAAGAACCTCCCGATCCCGATATCCCGACACACGTAGTAAAGGTAAATTCTCTCTATAGATATGATAAAGCTGAAGTCCCTCCTACTAAAATTGCTAGTCAATGCTTGGATGAGTTTGATGACTTTATGTATAAGCAAGACGACTTCAATGCTTATTTTGGTAGACAATTAAAAGAAAATGCTTATATGATTAGACGCTTGGGTGATTATATGGCTAATATTAAAGGTGAACTTAAACTTGTTAGCAACATGCTTCTATGGTTACCACTCAAGTAGAACAAGTACTTAAGGCTCAAAAAGAAGTGCTTAATGAAATGAATAATAAGAAAAATGATTATGCTGTTAGAGTGGCTACTAGAACTGGTAGAATGACTCAGGAACCTTTGTATCCTGAATGCCACCCTAAGAGAATCGAGCAAGATTCTCATAGAAATAATATTGATGTTCCTAGTTCTTCTAAAAAGAAGAAGAAGAAAAACGATAGAACTGTGCAAACTTCTAGTGAACCTATTGCTGAACCACCTGATAATCCAAATGATATATCTATGTCTGATGCTGAAACACAACCTGGTAATGAACATGAACCTAATGAAAATATTAATAATGATGTTCATGATGATGCTCAACCTAGTAATGGCAATGATGTAGAAATTGAACCTGCTGTTGATCTTGATAACCCACAATCAAAGAATCAACGTTATGATAAAAGAGACTTTGTTGCTAGGAAACATGGTAAAGAAAGGGAACCTTGGATTCAGAAACCCATGCCTTTTCCTCCGAAACCATCCAAGAAAAAGGATGATGAGGATTTTAAGTGATTTGCTGAAATGATTAGGCCTATCTTTTTGCGTATGAGATTAACTGATGTGCTTAAAACAAATCCTTATGCTAAATATATGAAGGATATCATTACTAATAAAAGAAAGATACCGGAAGCTGAGATTTCCACCATGCTTGCTAATTATACTTTTAAGGGTGGAATACCAAAGAAACTTGGAGACCCCGGAGTACCTACTATACCTTGCTCCATTAAAAGAAATTATATTAAAACTGCTTTATGTGATCTTGGAGCCGGTCTTAGCGTTATGCCTGTCTCTTTATATCGTAGACTTGACTTGAATAAGCTGACACCTACTGAAATATCTTTGCAAATGGCTGATAAATCAACTGCTATACCTGTCGGTACTTGTGAGGATGTGCCCATTGTGGTTGCAAACGTTACTATTTTAACGGACTTTGTTATTCTTGATATTCCCGAGGATGATAGTATGTCTATTATTCTTGGAAGACCTTTTCTTAATACTGCAGGGGCTGTTATTGATTGCAACAAAGGCAATGTCACTTTTCATGTTAATGGTAATGAGCATATGATACACTTCCCGAGGAAACAACCTCAAGTTCATAGTAGCAACTCTATTGGAAAAATTCCATCGATTATATTTGGAGGTTTTGAATTTCCTCTTCCTACTGTCAAGAAGAAATATGATATTATTATTATTGGGGATGTGCATATCCCCGTGGAGGTTACTTAGTGTTATTTGAAATTTCTCCGATTTCATGATTATCGGAATGAGGTTGTTAACAAGACTTGATCAACCCTGTTAGTGGATTCTTTTTGATGAGCATGAGATGGATGAAACTAGAAGCACAACCTTCTGTACCCTCTCTATATTTTCTGTTAATTAGTAGAAATAAAGTAAAAATAGTATTTTTCTGTCTGTTTCCTGACTTATCCATGCAATATAAAAATATCCCGAAAATAAAAGTCCTGATAATGCCAGGCCAATTTAATATGATTTTTTCGGGAAATATTTGAGGATTTACTGTGCAAAAATTACCGCGGGAGGAGCTGCCACCTGGCCACGAGGGTGGTGGGCGCCCCCCCCCTCTAGGGCACGCCCCCTGCCTCGTGGGCCCATGGTGGCCCTCCTCCACTTATCCCAGCACCCATCTTCTTCCTCTGTCTCACACAAACCCGAAAAACCAACTCAAGCACGAGTTCCGGCCACTTTTGCTGTGATTTTCGATCTCCTTGCTCAAAGCACCTCTCACAAAACTGCTTGGGGAGATTGTTCCTGGGTATGTGACTCCTCCATTGGTTCAATTAGTTTTTGTTCTAGTGCTTTATTATTTGCAAATTTGTGCTGCTTAGGTGACCCTATTCTTGAGCTTGCATGTCAAATTTATATGGTCAAAGGTAGTTTTGATGCTTGATATAGGCTCTAGGCACTTGTAGGAGTAGTTGCTATCAGTTTTATTGCAGTTGGTTCACTTTTGTTTGAAGTTACTAAAAATTTCAGAATTTTTCAGAGAAAAACAATATGTTTAGGAAGATGTTCCAAGGTGGTTCCTCTAAAAAGCAAGGACCCAGGATTGCTATGCACGATGCTGACGAGGATCCACCAAGAGACGCTCCAGTACGGCCTCGCGAATGACCGTCGGAAAATTTTATGGGCCGTGCGGGAATTAAAGAAGAATTCAAAGCATATTTGCGCAATGCCGGTCTTGAGGATTTTGAGGCTAACAAATGCCCCCAGTATCATGATCTCACAAGTTCATTTGTGAGGAGGTTTGAGTATTCATCTTCTCGTAATTCTCCTTCAGTCATGTTTGATCTTTATGACAAATCTTATACCATGGACCTAGAGGATTTCACTTCTGCTTGCGAACTTCCATCATGGGGTAGTGTTAGGGATCCCCCTAAATCTGAATTTAGAAACTTTCTTGCTAGTATAACTATGGGGGAATCTAGAGATATAACGCAGGCTACCATAGGGAGCATTCACTTTCCTGCTATACATTATTTTGCTCTCTTCATTGGTAGATGCATAAATGCTAAGGATGAAGCATCTCATATGTGTGTCCCTGATCTTAGCATTCTTAGGAGTGCTGTGTTAGGAGACCAATCTTATCATATGGGAGCCATTGTAGCTCGTAGGTTGCATCATAATAGACATAATGGAGATTTCTTAGGAGGAATTTATGTAACCCGCTTAGCTCGTTTTCTTGAGATAGACATTCATGAGGGTGATATGGAGTTGCCTCCTATATATTTAGATTATAACTCTAAGGCTTCGCACCAGTTTGTCGAGAGGCCTCAATCACCTCTCTTATATCGATTAATTTTTGATAAACGACGTGTTTTCCGTATTACTCTCCCTGCTCCTGCCTTCTTTGATTCACAGACAAAAGGAAGATATGTTATTACCAGAGAGGAGGCAGAAGAGTACAAGAGGAGAGCGGAGGCAGCTCGACTCCACGCTGCAGCTCAGCAGGCGATAACCGCTGCACATTAGTATGATCCCAACTATCCTTCCTCATCCCAGTACGACCCCAACAACTATTATTATGGATATCCGCCAGGCCAGCCGTGGCCATAAACCAACTTAGGCCAAAAGCCTAAGCTTGGGGGAGTACATATCTCTCACCGACATTACATTTATGTTCACACACACTCATTGCTAGATGTCGGTGCTCATACTTTTTCACTGTAATATCCATGCTAGTTTATTTTCCTTTTCCTGCTTTTTTCTTGTGTGTTTGTTAAACTTTAAGAAAAACCAAAAAAATTAGTAGTAGTTTATTTTTCTGCTGTAGTAGTAATAATTGAAAGTGTGTTATATCGATTAGAGGGGGGGGTGAATAGGCGATTTTTATGAAATTCTTCACTGAGGAATTTGCCGGTGAGGAAATTCCTTAGTGAAGAACTACTAGCAGCAGAATAAGTACTCAAAGGTAAAATAACAGAATACAAGCATAGTCATCATGATGAAATGAAGACAGACACAGAGTACAGGAAGAGTAATCACAGGATAACACAGGATGAAGACAAACAGACTGAAGAAATTGAACTGAGGAAATTGAGAAAGTCTTCAGTCAAAGTCTTCAAACACAGATATGAACAAACATACATCACAGTTATGAGGAAATGAAAGAGTTTAGGAAATAAAACTAGTAAGCTCGGTGAAGACAATGATTTGGTAGACCAGTTCCAACTGATGTCTCAGTTGTACGTCTGGTTGGAGCGGCTGAGTATTTAAACTCGAGGACACACAGTCCCGGACACCCAGTCAAGGACACTTATTCCAAGACACCCAGTCCTCACCGTATTCTCCTTGAACTAAGGTCACACAGACCTCGTCCAATCACTCGTGGTAAGTCTTCAGGCGACTTCCAAACCTTCACAAACTTGGTCACTCGGTGATCCACAATTCCTCTTGGATGCTCTAGACCATGACGCCTAACCGTCTGGAAGAAGCACAGTCTTCAAAGGTAACAAGCGTCGGATCCACTCAGGATCAATCTCTTCAGTGATGCTCAATCACTTGGGGTTTGTAGGTGTTTGGGTTTTGGGTTCTTGGTTTTTCCTCACTTGATGATTTTCGCTCAAAGTCCTCGGAGGATGGGTTGCTCCCAAATGACAAGTGTCAGTTTCTCTTGGAGCATCCAACCAGCTAGTGGTTGTAGGGGGCGGCTATTTGTATCCTAGGGAGCAGCCCGACATGATAAGACATAAATGCCCTTCAATGATATGACCGTTAGGTGGATAGATATTTTGGGACAGCTGGCGCATAGCACAGCAACAGTCGGAATTTTGAGTAGTAAAATCCTCAGGGCTATCATGTTCCTCACTGTGTAGGCAATCCGCATTGGCGAATTCCTAACTCCTCAGTCAGGACAAATTCCTCAGAGACCAGAAGAACTTCGTCTCTGTCACTAAAGAAATTGACTGAACTGTATGAGATTTCCAATGGCTTCACTCGAAGGGATTGGTAGGTGTAGGATTTTGAGTTGAGCATCACATGGAAATTTTTCCTTAGTATTCCCTCGACCCCCTTTAACAGTACGGTGTTTCCTATGACTCAAGAAAGAGAAAAACAAAACTATGAAAACGAAAGTCTTCAAACTTCATATTTCTCGCATGAATATCAAGTCTTCACGGACACACCAATTTCTTCACTTTCAAAGTCTTCATGAAAGTCTTTAGAAATACCAAAATCTTCAGTCGAAGATATTCATTTTTAGGGGTCGACTTTTCCTGTAAATGTCAAACTCCTCATAGACTTATAGACCTGTGTACACTCACACACGCATTAGTCCCTTAACCTATAAGTCTTCAATACACGAAAATCACTAAGGGGCACTAGATGCACTTACAATCTCCCCCTTTTTGGTGATTGATGACAATATAGGTTAAGTTTTCAACGGGGATAAACATATGAAGTGTAAATACTGATATTGAGGAATTTGATTGCAAGATATAGAAGAACTCCCCCTAAAGATGTGCATAGTGAGGAATTTTCTTTTGAAGCAATGCACACTTGAAGAGTTGAATCATGGAGATCTCCCCCTATATCTTGTAATTCATACACGCATTTAACATATAATATGAAGAATTTGAAATGCATGATGAAATATGGTGCCTGATGAAATTCAGCATGCGTGCAATAATATTTAATGAGGAATAAGCATGCAGAATAGTGCATCAAGAGTATCAGAGAACAGTGCATCAAAAGTATCAGAGCACCATCGGGTTTAAGATTACAACTCGATCCAATAAAGTTTCAGAAGAACGAGAGTTGTAACTTAGCAGATAAAAACGCCCATATAGTAGACCCGCTTGAAGACTAACTCATATTTCTCCCCCTTTGTCATTGAATGACCAAAAGGATCGAAAATGAGGACTAACGCCCCTGAAGATAATCATGTTGATGAAGGAGCGCCAGTGTTGTTGGGGTCGTTTGTTGATGTAGGGCCTGCCGCAGTGTCGTCCAAATCTTCATGTTCATCAGTGTCGCGCGATGAAGAATATGAGCTGGCCACCAGAGAAGGAACCTTGACCTTCTTGAATTTCTTCGGAGGAGGTGTAGACCAGTCAAAATCTTCATTAAGACCCATGTTCTTCAGATCTTCTTCACCATACAGATGTGACAGGATTGCCCAGGTGCGACCGAAGACTTGATGGAGGTAGTAGTGGTTTTTCTTCACTGCATTGTGTGTGGCAGTCATGTTGTGAAGAAGTGAACCAAACTGACGCTTAACCCATTTGTGATTTCGATCCACCTTCTGGTGAAGACTAAGCAGAAGTTCACGGTCAGTCATCACGCGAGGAGCAGTGGCTTGAGGAGTGGACTTAGGTGCATTGGCAGAGTCATGTGTGGCAGAGTCATCATTGGTGGAATAAGATGAAGCTTTGCGAAACTGACCATCCAATGGACGAATGCCTTCATCAATTATAGCTGGTGCCTTGCCCTTTCCATCAACTGAGGAATATGTCTGCTTGAGGACTTCAATTGGGGGCAAGTAGCTGAGATGATTCTGGAAATCAGCTTTGTAGTTGAGTGAAGACCTTGTCCTGAGGAATCTCATGATCCAAGGTGCATAAGGCTTCAGCTCAAATGGAGACAGTGCAACATTGGCCATAGTCCTCATGAAGAAATCGTGATAATTGACATGAATGCCATGAATGTTGTTGAATACCAGATTCTTCATGATGCCAACAATTTCCTCATCAGATGAGTCGTGGCCTTTGATAGGATTGATTGTCCTCATAAGAATATGATAGACAGTTCTGGGCACGTACAACAATTCCTTCACGAGGAATTTGGTTCTTGGTGCTTGACCTGGCTTCAAAGGTTTCATCAACACCTGCAAGTAATGATGTGTGAGCTCAGGTTCACTATAGATGCAGCGAGCTTCTTCAAGGGGAGGACTGAGTGGTAGAGCACAAAGCAATTCAGAGGCTGGTGCAGTGTAGTGAGTGTTTTCAGACATCCAGTCCAGCACCCATGAATTCACATCTTCAGGATCTCCGGTGATGTGCAGCGTTGCATAGAATTGAAGAATCAGTTCTTCATTCCAATCGCAAATGTCAGAGCAAAAGTTGAGCAGCCCAGCGTCGTGAAGAACACTGAGGACTGGTGCGAAGCACGGCAGAGATTCCATATCCACGTGAGGAATATGCTCATGGTAGAAAATCTTCTCCTTGTTGAACAGCATTGAGGAATACAAATTGGCTTGACTAGCAGTCCAAAAACGCCTCTTCCTAATGTGAGCAGAGTCATATGGGTTGTAATCTTCGAAGAATACGTGCTCGCCGAAGAAATCATCAGCCTTGAACTTTTGCTTGCGTGAGAATGGATCCTTTGGCTTTGGCAGAGGAGTGTCAGTGAGTTGCATCACAACCTTAGGAATCTCAATCGCAGGTTCTTCAGGCTGAGGAATTTTTGGTTCCTCCTCAATGGTAGTCTGCGTAGTTGGTTGTGCAGCAGCAACAGTTTCATCAGCGCTAGTGGCTGGAATTTCCTCATGGACAGATGCAGTGGGATGAGTTTCTTCAGAGCCCATGTGAACAGTTTGTGTGGGGGACTGAGGAATTTGCTGTAGAGGGGTGAACATTGGAGAGTTTGGATGCTGACTTTCCCAGAATTCATCACTGATGACGGGTGTGGAGCAGCCAATGTCCACATCATCATCTTCCATTTCTTCAACGCCAGCCTCTTCAGCTGTGAATTGAGGCATAGGAGAGGAGATGATAGGTGTTGAAGGGATCACATCCACTTCAATTTCTTCATCCAATGGTTCAGATGAAGCAGCAGAATGAGTTTCTTCATCAGATCCGCTGGGGATCACATATTCTTCATCAAAAGGAACAAGGTCCTTTGATGGCCTGGTTGAGATGGGAACAACATCAATCGGATTTGCAAATGAGCTTGTCATAGGCTTCATTTTCTTCGGAGCTGAAGAATCTGAAGCAGCTGATGATTTCCTTTTCTTCACTGTAGAACGCTCTGCAGCCTTGGTCTTCTTCACATCCGATGCAGATGGAAGGATTGAAGTTAAAGTTGGTGCAGGAGAAGCTGAGGAATCTGGTTGATTTTCTTTAGGCACAACTAATGCAGTTGCCTTGAGTTCTTCAGTTTCTTCAGGCACACCACTAGTGGGTGCCCTGGCAATTTCTTCAGCGGCTGGAATGCAGTCATCAGCCCTAGAACTCACATTATCTTTAGCAGCCTGATTGTCATCAGCGGTGCTGGCATTTTCTTCAGTAGGCTGAGCAGATGCTTCAGCCTGAGGAATTTCCTGTTGCGTTGGGGCTGCAACATTGGAAGTGAAGTTATCCGCAAGTTTCACAAAACAAACCTTGGCTCCAAGCCAATCAGCGCGATATGCTTCAAAGTCATCACTGAGTTTCTTAATCTCAGTCTGAGTAGTGACAAGTTCTTCAATTGTCATAGAGACAACGTTTTTCTTCAGATAGCGCTCTTTCTTGTACTGCGCTTTTTTGATCTGCCTGGCCTTCTCAAATTTCCACTTTTCTTCTTGAATGAAGTGGGTCAGCATGTGACTTTGGCCAGGAGTCAGCTTGAAGTCGGGCAAGGGAGTGTTGGGGTTCTTGTGCCAATCATCAATGTAGTCGAGGATCAGCTTGGGATCCAAAAGCAGTGGCACCTCTGATCCTTTGGCTCTAGCGGCCCTGACATGCCTGTCTTTGATGATTTCTGCAAGTTCATCATCATCAGCTTCGTCTTCATCAGACGGCACTTGGAAAGCGACTTGCTTCTTTTGAGGACTTGGGCGTGGACCTCGTCCAGCAGTGGCCTTTGTCTTCAGTAGTGAGGGGCCAGGTGAGGAACTTGGTGCAGCTGAGGAACTAGCTGAGACACCTGAGGCAATGGAGATGCCGGCAGTCCTTTTGCACGAAGCGAGATGCACAGGTGCTGAGGATTTGGTCGGAACAGCTGAAGGCTTTGGTGGAGGAGCTGAGGACTTTGGAGGAATAGGAGCAGCATGAGGAATTGGCCGTGAGGGCTTTGATGATTCTGGCCGTGAGGGCATTGCTGAGGAAGCACTTGGCTTGCGCGCAGGCTTCTTTGACATAGCCTTCTTTTGCTTGACAACAAGGACCTCAGCAGAGGCAGCAGCAGCAGAGTCTTCATTAAATTTCCTCACTGCTTCTCTGGCTTGCTTAGCCAGCTTGGCTTGGCGCTTGGCCCATTCATCAGGATAGTCCTCACCTCGCTTGAGGCTGGTGGGATCTGCTATTTGGCCAGGTGCCAATGGAGCTCTTGGGCATGGAGGATTGAGTGCGAATTTCTTCATATACTTAGGAGTGACATATCTGTACTCCCTCCATTCTCTTGCCCATCTCCTCTCTATCTTCTGAATGCGTACTTTGCGCTCATTCTTGGTTTCCTCAGTAGGTGTGCAGTACCCAGCATATATGTCATCAGGGATCTCAAACGCTGTATTTACCTTAGGCCTCTTTCCTCCCTTCTGTGGCCTTTTACCATCAGCCATTTTCTTTAGTTGAGGAATTTGAACAATCGAATTCTCTGAAGAAGTATGCAACTTTTCTTCGAGGAACACTGCAAATGAGTTAAGTTGATGAGAGCCTAGTGATTCAGCAGCTGACATGTGTACCTGTGAACAGAGTATAGTTGCGAGGAATTTGGAGAGGTCATATGTGTTCTCAGAAGGTTTTTCAAAATGAACAGGTTTGAGGAATTTGACCAGATGAGTCTTGAAGATTTTCACTAAGCGTTCTTTGTCTTAGGTTCCAGAGTTGTATAGATCGATGATCCACACAATTGAGGAATCTTGAAGAAAAATGATGCTTAGAGAAACGAATCAAGAACATATGACTTGTGAGGTGTTCAGTGTGTGAAGATATGAAAAAAAACACTTTTGAAGATTTTGTAGATAATCATTCGAATCAACGAGGGCAGTAAAAGTAACTTTTATTTACCCTGGACGAAGAACACGATGAACTGGAGTGAGGAGATGTGAAGTTCGTCTGTGCAAATCTTCCCACGCCCTAACTCGGAGGAAGACGGCTACGGCGGCGGGAGTGAAGATTGTCCGCGGTCGGCGCGAGTACGTCGGCGACGAGGTCGAGGCAGTGAAGCTCTTCCTCACCGGCGGCGATGAAGTAGCGGCGGCGCTAGGGTTTGAGAAGCTCGAATGGAGAGAGCAGCTTGTTCCTCGACGCTTCTATCACGGAATCTTAACTGCACCACCCAAATCTCGTAACCAAAACGTTACATCAGACGGACGCGTAAGGACAGGGGCCTACTTTATAGACCACGTGCAAAAAACACACTTACTCCCCGAAGCAAATTCGGCATCCAACATCATAACGGACTCGCTTACCCAATGAACTCATTGCTCCATGATACCCTTCTCATTCTCGACTACACTACATACCATCGTCACACCCACGTAGTGAGAGGTGGAGATCGTGTTAGATCGTGGGTGAGTGGATAAGTGTATCGAGGGATGCAGAACGGTTTGAACGACAAAACCAAAAATTTCGATAAGATAGGTTTTAAAGTTCCATTCGCAATTTCTTCAGCTGACAAGGACACAGTGAAGATTTTGAATGAGTTTCAAATAGAATGCACATGAAGAATTTGTGAACAGATTGGGTTGAGTATAGCATAGAGGGGAAGGGTCCGATCACATTCACTTAGCAGAAAACCAACTTGAAGAAATAGCAATAAGTGAATGCTGTAGAGGACATAAACTCATATATATATAGCCAATGAAGAAAAACGACGGAACCAGTGAAGACTATGCAAAGTTGAAGAATATGAATAATTCGAGGAATTTCAACTTTTGGTGGTGGCGTGACCCACCGTATAAGAATGATGATTTCAGATACCGCGTACAATTATCGTAGGGTTCTGAGAATCAAATTCTTCGTTAATTTCTTCACACTAAGAGTGTTATTCTTCATTGATTGAAGAAAAACGTTTCTTCATGTGTTGCACATCTAAGTCATAAATTTTGCATAAGTGTTAGGATGAGTGTCCTTTTCACTGCAACTTGCTAAATCTCTTCTCATCCAAGGGCTTTGTGAAGATATCGGCTAGCTGTTCTTCAGTCTTCACATGCTCAATAGAAATGTCGCCCTTCAACACATGATCACGAAGAAAATGATGACGAATCTGATTGTGCTTTGTCTTCGAGTGCTGAACTGGGTTGTGAGCAATCTTGATGGCACTCTCATTGTCACAGAAGAGAGGTACATTCTCCATGTTGAAGCCGTAGTCCTTGAGAGTTTGCTTCATCCATAGCAATTGGGCACAGCAAGAACCAGCGGCAATGTACTCAGCTTCAGCAGTAGATAGTGATACGCAGTTCTGTTTCTTCGAGGACCAACAGACCAAAGATCGTCCGAGGAAATGACATGTACCAGATGTTGACTTGCGATCCACACGATCACCGGCATAGTCAGAGTCAGAATATCCAACAAGATCAAAAGCCGAGCCCTTGGGGTACCATAATCCAAGTGTTGGTGTGTGAGCTAGATATCGAAGAATATGCTTCACAGCCTTATGGTGTGATTCCTTCGGTGCAGCTTGAAATCGGGCACACATGCAAACACTAAGCATTATATCTGGCCTAGATGCACATAAGTATAATAAGGAACCTATCATGGAGCGGTATACCTTATGATCGAAGTGCATAGATGGCCATTGCATAGGTTAGATGCACATAAGTATAATAAGGAATTTTGACGCCTTTGCAATCTTGCATGCCGAATTTCCTCAATACATCCTTGAGGTATTTCTCCTGAGATATGAATATGCCATTGTGTTGTTGACGAATTTGAAGACCTAAGAAGAATTTCAACTCTCCCATCCTAGACATTTGATATTCTTCACTCATCATATAGTCAAATTCATCACTATAACGTTGGTCAGTATAGCCAAAGATAATATCATCAACATATACTTTGCACACAAACAATTCACCATCATAAGATTTAGTGAAAAGAGTAGGGTCGAGTGAACCGGGTTTGAAGCCTTTCTTCATGAAGAGTTCCTTCAAAGTATCATACCAAGCCCGTGGGGCCTGCTTGAGGCCATAGAGGGCCTTGTTGAGTCTGAAGACTTTGTCAGGATTCTTTGGATCTTCAAAACCTCGGGGTTGAGCAACATACACTTCTTCCTCAAGCTTACCATTGAGGAATGCACTTTTCACATCCATTTGATATAGAGTGATATCATGATGGTTAGCATAAGCAAGTAATATGCGAATAGCCTCAAGTCTAGCAACAGGTGCAAAAGTTTCATCGAAATCAATTCCTTCAACCTGTGTGTAGCCTTGAGCTACAAGCCGTGCCTTATTCCTCACCACAAGGCCATTTTCATCTTGCTTGTTGCGGTAGATCCACTTTGTGCCGATGATATTATGCTTGCGAGGATCTGGACGTTTGACCAGTTCCCAGACATTGTTAAGCTCGAACTGATGTAATTCTTCTTGCATGGCCTGAATCCACTCAGGCTCCAGAAATGCTTCATCTACCTTAGTGGGCTCTGTAATAGAGACAAAAGCATACTGCCCACAAAAGTTAGACAAATGTGAAGCTTTTGAGCATGTGAGAGGACCTGACGCTTTGATGTCATTGATGATCTTTTCAACTTGCACTTCTTTTGCAATGCGAGGATGAGCTGGTTGTCGTTGAAGAGTTTGATCAGCGTTTTCTTCAGCACCATTTTCTTCAGCGTTTTCTTCAGGTGCATTAGCTTGACGTTCTTCATGTTCTGGAATGAATTCTTCAGCAGATTCTTCAGTAAGAATGACATCCTCAGTAGCCTTGAACTTGATAGTTTCCTCAGGTGTTGGTTCATCTATCACAGTAGGTAGGTGCTCTCTTTGCGAGCCATTAGTTTCATCGAACCGCACATCTACAGTTTCAACAACTTTGTGAAGAACGTTGTTGAAGACTCTGTAGGTGTGCGAGTCCTTTCCGTAACCAAGCATAAAACCTTCATGTGCTTTCGGTGCAAATTTTGAGTTGTGATGAGGATCTCTAATCCAACATTTAGCACCGAAGACTTTGAAATAACTTACATTGGGTTTCTTATCAGTGAGGAGTTTATAGGCAGTCTTTTTGAAGAATTTGTGAAGATATACTCTGTTGATGATGTGGCACGTAGTATCAATTGCCTCAGTCCAGAAACGACGAGGCGTTTTGTATTCATCAAGCATAGTGCGAGCCATCTCAGCAAGAGTCCTGTTCTTGCGCTCCACGATGCCATTCTGCTGAGGAGTGTAAGGAGCAGATAACTCATGAGTGATACCAAGTTCATCAAGATAGTCATCGAGACCAGAATTCTTGAACCCAGTGCCATTGTCACTTCTGATGTGCTTGATCTTCACAGCAAAGTTGGTTGAAGCCCTCGAGGAAAATCATTTGAAGACTTCCTGCACTTCATGTTTGTAAGTAACAAGGTGTACCCATGTGTGATGAGAATAATCATCAACAATAACGAAGCCATATTGAGATGCTTCATTTGAGATAGCAGAATAATGATTAGGACCAAAGAGATCCATGTGAAGCAATTCAAATGGGAGAGTGGTGGTCATGATAGTCTTCGCTGGATGCTTGGCCTTGGTCATCTTCCCAGCTTCATAGGCTCCGCATAGGTGATCCTTGAGGAATTTGACATTCTCGATGCCAATGACATGCTTCTTCTTCGCAAGCGTGTGCAAATTCCTCATGCATGCATGACCAAGTCGTCGATGCCAGAGCCAGCCTTCTGAAGCTTTTGCAAGTAAGCACACGGCTGGTTGTGGTCCTGTAGAGAAATCAACAATATACAGGTCTCCTCTCCTAAAGCCTTCGAAGACTTTGGAATTGTCAGCTTCCATAACCACAACACAATGGTACTTGCCAAAGACAACAACCATATCAAGATCACAAAGCATTGAGACATACATAAGGTTGTATCCTAAGGACTCAACAAGCATGACTTTGTCCATGTGTCGATCCTTTGTAATCGCAACCTTACCTAGACCCAATACCTGACTTTTGCCTTTGTCAGCAAAGATGATATGCTTCAGATGCGACGGAGATAATGGAGCATCCATCAATAGATTCTTGTCACCAGTCATGTGGTTTGTACATCCACTATCAAGGACCCACTCAGTGGCTTTGGGTGGATCATCCTGCAGATGAATTAGTGCAGCTTACAAACTCATATACTTCATCAGTGAAGAATATGACATCAATTCATCAGATCAATTTCATCAAGTAATTCCAATGGCTTCACTCGAAGGGATTGGTAGGTGTAGGATTTTGAGTTGAGCATCACATGGAAATTTTTCCTTAGTATTTCCTCGACCCCCTTTAACAGTACGGTGTTTCCTATGACTCAAGAAAGAGAAAAACAAAACTATGAAAACGAAAGTCTTCAAGCTTCATATTTCTCGCATGAATATCAAGTCTTCACAGACACACCAATTTCTTCACTTTTAAAGTCTTCATGAAAGTCTTCAGAAATACCAAAATCTTCAGTCGAAGATATTCATTTTTAGGGGTCGACTTTTCCTGTAAATGTCAAACTCCTCATAGACTTATAGACCTGTGTACACTCACACACGCATTAGTCCCTTAACCTATAAGTCTTCAATACACGAAAATCACTAAGGGGCACTAGATGCACTTAGAATAATTAAAAAGAAAACCCAAAAATATTTCCCGTTCTTCTTTTGCTTGTTGGGAGCTTTCCCGTGTAAATAGTTTTATTTCTTTTCTTTTCTTTGGGGGTCAGTAGGAGAAGACCATTATTAAATTGTTGAAGTGGCTCTTATATGCATTATTGTTGATTTAACCAGAGCCCATATTGCCTTGTCTTCTCCTGTTTATTGAATGCTCGCAGATTCCAGCTTAGTCCAATGCACGTACACTCTTATTATTATTCACACCGTTCGGTTGTGCAAGTGAAAGGCAATTATGATGATATATGATGGACTGACTGAGATGAGAAAAGCTGGTATGAACTCGACCTCTTTTGTTTTTGTAAATATGATGAGTCCCTCGTTCTTGATTCAGCTTATTATGAATAAACATGTTTGCAATGACAATTAGAGATCATAGTTGCTTGTTCCATGCTT
Source organism: Triticum urartu (assembly GCF_003073215.2). Classification (NCBI taxonomy): domain Eukaryota; kingdom Viridiplantae; phylum Streptophyta; class Magnoliopsida; order Poales; family Poaceae; genus Triticum; species Triticum urartu. Next base: position 184,654,989 of record NC_053027.1, on the reverse strand, counting down.
GATTAGCTATGGGTTATAATGATTTACCTTGTATGCCAACATGCTATTGAGATGATTATGATGTGGTATGATGGGGTGGTATCCTCTTTTGAATGATTTAAGTGACTTGACTTGGCACATGTTCACGCATGTAGTTGAAACAAAATCAACATAGCCTTCATGATATTTATGTTCATGGTGGATTATATCCTATTCATGCTTGCATCCAATGTTTATTAATTTTAATGCATGTACATGGTTGTTGTCGCTCTCTAGCTGGTCGCTTCCCAGTCTTTTGCTAGCCTTCACTTGTACTAAGCGGGAATACTGCTTGTGCATCCAATCCCTTAAACCCCAAAGTTATTCCAGACGAGTCCACCATACCTTCCTATATGCGGTATCTACCTGCCGTTCCAAGTAAATTTGTATGTGCCAAACTCTAAACCTTCAAATAAACATTCTGTTTTGTATGCTTGAATAGCTCATGTATCAACAAAGGCTGTCCTTATCTTTCGTGTTAGGCGGGTTATTCTCAAGAGGAGTGGACTCCGCTCCTCACTCACGAGAAAATGGCTGGTCACCGGGATGCCGAGTCCCATGCTTTATGCAAACTAAATCAAAATTAATTGCAAACAAAACTCCCCCTGGGACCTGATGTATGTTGGAGGCACTCATTGTTTCGAGCAAGCCATGGATTGATGCTTGTTGGTGGAGGGGGAGTATAAACTTTACCATTCTGTTTTGGAACCACCTATAATGTGTTTAGCATGGAAGATATCACCATCTCTTAGTTGTTACGTTGACAATGAAAGTATACCGCTCAAAATACAATTTATCTCTATTTCAAAACTGAGCTCTAGCACCTCTACAAATCCCTGCTTCCCTCTGCGAAGGGCCTATCTATTTACTTTTATGTTGAGTCATCACCCTCTTATTAAAAAGCACTAGCTGGAGAGCGCAGCCGTCATTTGCATTCATCACTGTTAATTTATATTGGGTATGACTATGATTGGATCTCTTTTACCATGAATTACAATGCCTAGTCAGTCCTTGATCTTTAAAGGTGCTCTGCATTTATGTTTTGCGGTCTCAGAAAGGGCTAGCGAGATACCATCTTGTTATATCATATTATGATTGTTTTGAGAAAGTGTTGTCATCCGAGATTTATTATTATGACTTGCTAGTTGATTATGCTATTGATATGAGTAATGATGAGACCTGAGAATTATTGCAAGTGTGGTTAGTTATGATTTATGCTGAAAACTTGAATGCTGGCTTGACATAGTTACAACAACAAGAGCAAACAGAGTTTGTAAAATTTTTTCTTTCTTTCTTTCAGTTTGTCAACTGAATTGCTTGAGGACAAGCAAGGGTTTAAGCTTGGGGGAGTTGATACGTCTCCATCGTATCTACTTTTCCAAACACTTTTGCCCTTGTTTTGGACTCTAACTTGTATGATTTGAATGGAACTAACCCGTACTGACGCTGTTTTCAGCAGAATTACCATAGTGTTGTTTTATGTGCAAAAAACAAATATTTTCGGAATGACCTGAAACTCCACGGAACATCTTAGAAAAAACAATAAAAAATCATCGCCAAAGATGAAGACCAGGGGGCCCACACCCTTCTCACGAGGGTGGGGGGCGCCCCCACCCCTAGGGTGCGCCCCCTATCTTGTGGGCCCCCTGGTGCGTCTCCGACTCCAACTCCACCTCCATATATTTGCTTTCGTTGAGAAAAAAATCAGAGAGAAGAAATCATCGCGTTTTACGATACAGAGCCGCCGCCAAGCCCTAAAACCTCTTGGCTGGAGTCCGTTTGGGGCTCCGGAGAGGGGGATTCATCGCCGTCGTCATCATCAACCATCCTCCATCACCAATTTCATGATGCTCACCGCCGTGCGTGAGTAATTGCATCGTAGGCTTGCTGGACGGTGATGGGTTGGATGAGATTTATCATGTAATCGAGTTAGTTTTGTTAGGGTTTGATCCCTAGTATCCATTATGTTCTGAGATTGATGTTGCTATGACTTTGCTATGCTTAATGCTTGTCACTAGGGCCCGAGTGCCATGATTTCAGATCTGAACCTATTATGTTTTCATGAATATATGTGAGTTCTTGATCCTATCTTGCAAGTCTATAGTTACCTACTATGTGTTATGATCCGGCAACCCCGAAGTGACAATAATCGGGAGCACTCCCGGTGATGACCATAGTTTGAGGAGTTCATGTATTCACTATGTGCTAATGCTTTATTCCGGTTCTCTATTAAAAGGAGGCTTTAATATCCCTTAGTTTCCAATAGGACCCCACTGCCACGGGAGGGTAGGACAAAAGATGTCATGCAAGTTCTTTTCCATAAGCACGTATGACTATATACGGAATACATGCCTACATTACATTGACGAATTGGAGCTAGTTCTGTGTCACCCTATGTTATGACTGTTACATGATGAACCGCATCCGGCATAATTATCCATCACTAATCCGGTGCCTACGAGTTTTCCATATACTGGTTTACACTTATTTACTTTCCCGCTGCTACTGTTACAATCACTACAAAATACCAAACACATTACTTTTGCTGTCTTTACTTTTGTTGCCGCCACCACCACTATCATATTACTTTGCTACTAAACACTTTGCTGCAGATACTAAGTTTCTAGGTGTGGTTGAATTGACAACTCAGCTGCTAATACTTGAGAATATTCTTTGGCTCCCCTTGTGTCGAATCAATAAATTTGGGTTGAATACTCTACCCTCGAAAGCTGTTGCGATCCCCTATACTTGTGGGCTATCACTCGCTGGACTCGTCGTCCTCATCATGACCGTCGTCTTCCTGCTTCTTGTCGCGGCCCTGGGCGGGCCTCTCTTGCTGGTTATCCTTGCCGCGGCGACCTCCTTGGCCGCCACGCTTCTTGCTAGATCCTTGGCACCATCCTGGCCCTTCTCCTTGTTCCGCCTCTCATACTCAGCTTTTTGCTTCTCAGCAAGCAGCTCAACTTGTCGGCAATTCTGGAGGTCGTGGCCCTTGGTGCGGTGGATCTTGCAGTATTGCTTGTTGATACGTCTCCAACGTATCTATAATTTTGATTGTTCCATGCTATATTATATCCTGTTTTGGACATTATTGGGCTTTATTATACACTTTTATATTATTTTTGGGACTAACCTATTAACCGGAGGCCCAGCCCAGAATTGCTGTTTTTTTTGCCTATTTTAGGGTTTCACAGACAAAGAATATCAAACGGAGTCCAAACGAAATGAAACCTTCGGGAACGTGATTTTTGGAACGAACATGATCCAGAGGACTTGGACCCTATGTCAAGCAATCAACGAGGAAGGCACGAGGTAGGGGGCGCGCCTACCCCCCCCCCCCTAGGCGCACCCTCCACCCTCGTGGGGCCCATGTTGCTCCACTGACGTACTCCTTCCTCCTATATATACCTACGTACCCCCAAACTACCAGATACAGAGCCAAAACACTAATTCCACCGCCGTAACTTTCTGTATCCACGAGATCACATCTTGGGGCCTTTTCTGGAGCTCCACCGGAGGGGGTATCGATCACGTAGGACTTCTACGTCAACACCATAGCCTCTCCGATGAAGTGTGAGTAGTTTACTTCAGACCTACGGGTCCATAGTTATTAGCTAGATGGCTTCTTCTCTCTTTTTGGATCTCAATACAAAGTTCTCCCCCTCTCTTATGGAGATCTATTCGATGTAATCTTCTTTTGCGGTGTGTTTGTTGAGATTGATGAATTGTGGGTTTATGATCAAGTTTATCTATGAACAATATTTGAATCTTCTCTGAATTCTTTTATGTATGATTGGTTATCTTTACAAGTCTCTTCGAATTATCAGTTTGGTTTGGCCTACTAGATTGATCTTTCTTGCAATGGGAGAAGTGCTTAGCTTTGGGTTCAATCTTGCGGTGTCCTTTCCCAGTGACAGTAGGGGCAGCAAGGCACGTATTGTATTATTGCCATCGAGGATAACAAGATGGGGTTTATATCATATTGCATGAGTTTATGCCTCTACATCATGTCATCTTGCTTAAAGTGTTACTATGTTCTCTTGAACTTAATACTCTAGATGCATGCTGGATAGCGGTCGATGTGTGGAGTAATAGTAGAAGATGCAGGCAGGAGTCGGTCTACTTGTCTCGGATGTGATGCCTATTTACATGATCATACCTAGATATTCTCATAACTATGCTCAATTCTGTCAATTGCTCAACAGTAATTTGTTCACCCACCGTAATACTTATGCTCTCGAGAGAAGCCTCTAGTGAAACCTATGGCCCCCGGGTCTATTTTCCATCATATTAATCTTCCAATACTTAGTTATTTCCTTTTCCATTTATTTTTCTTGCATCTTTATTTATCTTTATCATAAAAATACCAAAAATATTATCTTATCATATCTATCAGATCTCTCGTAGGTGACCGCCAAGGGATTGACAACCCCTTTATCGCATTGGTTGCGAGGAGTTTATTTGTTTGTGTAGGTACGAGGGACTCATGCATGGCCTCCTACTGGATTGATACCTTGGTTCTCAAAAACTGAGGGAAATACTTACGCTGCTCTACTGCGTCACCCTTTCCTCTTCAAGGGAAAACCAACGCAGTGCTCAAGAGGTAGCAAGAAGGATTTCTGGCACCGTTGCCGGGGAGTCTATGCAAAAGTCAACATACCAAGTACCCATCACAAACCCTTATCTCCCGCATTACATTATTTGCCATTTGCATCTCATTTTCCTCTCCCCCACGTCACCCTTGCCATTTTATTCGCCCTCTCTCTCTATCCTCCCTCTCTTTCTCAATTCGCCTCTTTTTGCTCGTTTCTTGTTTGCTTGTGTGTCGGTTTGCTTGCTTGTTGTTATGGCTAGTCCCCTATCTTCTCCATTGTCTCCCAAAAATGAAGTTCTTAATTTTAAGCAAAGGGAAGGAGAAAACCTAAAAGACGCTTGGTATAGAATTTGCAATGCTCAAAATAGATCTACCAGGAAGCAATCTACTTCTATTCTTCTTCACAATTTTTATGTAGGTGCTATTCCTTGGCACAGATATGTCCTTGATACCATTACCGGAGGGAACTTCTTGGATAGCCACACTTTTGATTCCTATAATACTATGATATATTTGGCTCACCCCCTCTTTTGGTTAATGGAACTATGTTAACTTTGGAGAATGTAATGCAAAAACTTGAAATTATTGAAAATAAAGTTGCTACCATAGAGTTAATTGAAAATTTCGATAAAAAGATCCACAACCAAATTACTCAATATGGATCTAAAGTAGGAGTCACTTTGAAAAATATTAAGGAGAAGGAACCCATAGTTAATGAAAGAATAAATCATGATTCCACTAGAATCGATAAACTTGAGGGTATCATTACCAACTTGGGAACCGCTTTTTCTTCCGTAAAGAATACCCCAAGTCCTCCAACTAAAATTTCCAAGCTTCTGTATGTTCCTAAAAATAAGGGTGAATCCTCTAGCAAAGAAACTGCGGATCTCAAATCTATAAGTATTCATCCTAATCTTTTTACTATCATTAAGGAACCATTTGCTACTAATGATTTTTTAAATTTTGTGCTAGAAGTTTGATTATTGATAAAAGGAAAGAAACTCCTAAAGGTGATAGATGTCTCATTAAATAATTACCAACTAAAGATACCTAGATCTATCTTCGCTTTTATGCCTAGCTAGGGGCGTTAAACGATAGTGCTTGTTGGGAGGCAACCCAATTTTATTTTTATTCCTTGCCTTTTGCTCCTGTTTAGTAATAAATAATTTATCTAGCCTCTGTTATGGTTGTGTATTTTTGTGTTTAATTAGTGTTTGTGCCAAGTAGAACCGTTGGAAAAACTTGGGGAAAATCTTTTTAATCTTGCTGTAAAAAACAGAAACTTTAGCACTCATGAGAACTGCTGCCATTTTTATTTGGAAAATTCTATTTAGTTAATTCTTTTTAAAGATGATTAATAGATAAATTACTCACGTACAGAAATTTATTTTAGAATTTTTGGGGTTCCAGATCTTGCGTTAGCTACAGATTACTACAGACTGTTCTGTTTTTGACAGATTCTGTTTTTCGTGTGTTGTTTGCTTATTTTGATGAATCTATGGCTAGTAAAATAGTTTATAAACCATAGAGAAGTTGGAATACAGTAGGTTTAACACCAATATAAATAAATAATGAGTTAATTACAGTATCTTGAAGTGGTGTTTTGTTTTCTTTCGCTAACGGAGCTCACGAGATTTTCTACTTTAAGTTTTGTGTTGTGAAGTTTTCAAGTTTTGGGTAAAAATTTGATGGATTATGGAACAAGGAGTGGCAAGAGCCTAAGCTTAGGGATGCCCGTGGAACCCCCAAGATAATCTAAGGACACCTAAAAGCCAAAGCTTGGGATGCCCCGGAAGGCATCCCCTCTTTCGTCTACTTCTATCGGTAACTTTACTTGGAGCTATATTTTTATTTACCACACGATATGTGTTTTGCTTGGAGCGTCTTGTATTATTTGAGTATTTATTTGTTAGTTTTCCACAATCATCCTTGCTGCACGCACCTTTTTGAGAGAGACACTCATGATTCATAAGTTGTTAGAATACTCTATGTGCTTCACTTATATCTTTTGAGTTATATAGTTTTTGCTCTAGTGCTTCACTTGTATCTTTTAGAGCACGTTGGTAGATTTGTTTTATAGAAACCATTGTTCTCTCATGCTTCACTTAGATTATTTTTAGAGTCCTACAAAACAGCATGGTAATTTGTTTTAATTATTTTAGGCATTCAAGATTAATAATAAAATTTTCTTATGAGTGTGTTGAATACTATGAGAAGTTTGAAACTTGATAATTGTTTTGAGATATGGAGATGGTGATATTAGAGTTGTGCTAGTTGAGTAGTTGTGAATTTGAGAAATGCTTGTGTTGAAGTTTGTGATTCCCGTAGCATGCACATATGGTGAACCGTTATGTTAAGAAGTCGGAGCATGATGTATTTATTGATTGTCCTCCTTATGAATGGCGGTCGGGGACGAGCGATGGTCTTTTTCCTACCAATCTACCCCCCTAGAAGCATGCACGTAGTACTTTGCTTCGATAACTAATAGATTTTTGCAATAAGTATGTGAGTTCTTTATGACTAATGTTGAGTCCATGGATTATACGCACTCTCACCCTTCCACCATTGCTAGCCTCTCTAATACCGCGCACCTTTCACCGATATCATACACCCACCATATACCTTTCTCAAAACAGCCACCATACATACCTACCATGGCATTTCCATAGCCATTCCGAGATATATTGCCATGCAATTTTCCACTGTTCCGTTTACCATGACATGCTCCATCATTGTCATATTGCTTCGCATGATCATGTACTTGACATTTTAGTTGTGGCAAAGCCACCGTTCATAATTCTTTCATATAAGTCACTCATGCATCATTGCTATCCCGGTACACCGCCGGAGGCATTCATATAGAGTCATACTTTGTTCTAGTATCGAGTTGTAATCATTGAGTTGTAAATAAATAGAAGTGTGATGATCATCATTCATAGAGTATTGTCCCAAAAAGAAGAGAGAGAGGCCAAATAAAAAAAGCCCAAAAAAGACAATAAATAAAAAGGGACAATACTTTTTTTCCACACTTGTGCTTCAAAGTAGCACCATGATCTTCATAATAGAGAGTCTCCTATGTTATCACTTTCATATACTAGTGGGATTTTTTCATTATAGAACTTGGCTTGTATATTCCAACGATGGGCTTCCTCAAAATGCCCTAGGTCTTCGTGAGCAAGCAAGTTGGATGCACACCCACTTAGTTTCTTTTTGTTGAGCTTTCATATACTTATAGCTCTAGTGCGTCCGTTCCATGGCAATCCCTACTCACTCACATTGATATCTATTGATGGGCATCTCCATAGCACGTTGATATGCCTAGTTGATGTGAGACTATCTTCTCCCTTTTTGCCTTCTCCACAACCACCATTATATTCCACCTATAGTGCTATGTCCATGGCTCACGCTCATGTACTGCGTGAAGATTGAAAAAGTTTGAGAACACCAAAAGTATGAAACAATTACTTGGCTTGTCATCAGGGTTGTGCATGATTTGAATACTTTGTGTGATGAAGTTGGAGCATAGCCAGACTATATCATTTTGTAAGGATAACTTTCTTTGGCCATGTTATTTTGAAGAGACATAATTTCTTAGTTAGTATGCTTGAAGTATTATTATTTCTATGTCAATATTAAACTTTTGTCTTGAATCTTTCGGATCTGAATATTCATACCACAATTAAGAGAATTACATTGAAATTATGCCAAGTAGCATTCCACATTAAAATTTCTGTTTTTATCATTTACCTACTCGAGGACGAGCAGGAATTAAGCTTGGGGATGCTTGGTATGTCTCCAATGTATCTATAATTTTTTATTATTCCATGCTATATTATATCCTGTTTTGGACATTATTGAGCTTTATTATACACTTTTATATTATTTTTGGGACTAACCTATTAACCGGAGGCCTAGCCCAGAATTGTTGTTTTTTACCTATTTTAGGGTTTTGCAGAAAAAGAATATCAAATGGAGTCCAAACGGAATGAAATCTTCGGGAACGTGATTTTTGGAACGAACATGATCCAGAGGACTTGGACCCTACGTCAAGCAATCAACGAGGAAGGCACGAGGTAGGGGGCGCGCCTACCCCCCAGGCGCGCCCTCCACCCTCATGGGGCCCACGTTGCTCCACCGACGTACTCCTTCCTCCTATATATACCTACGTACCCCCAAACTACCAGATACGAAGCCAAAACCCTAATTCCACCGCCGTAAGTTTTTGTATCCATGAGATCCCATCTTGGGGCCTTTTCTGGAGCTCCGCCGGAGAGGGTATCGATCACGGAGGGCTTCTACGTCAACACCATAGCCTTTCCGATGAAGTGTGAGTATTTTACTTCAGACCTACGGGTCCATAGTTATTAGCTAGATGGCTTCTTCTCTCTTTTTGGATCTCAATACAAAGTTCTCCCCCTCTCTTGTGGAGATCTATTCGATGTAATCTTCTTCAGCGGTGTGTTTGTTGAGATCGATGAATTGTGGGTTTATGATCAAGTTTATCTATGAACAATATTTGAATCTTCTCTAAATTCTTTTATGTATGATCGGTTATCTTTGCAAGTCTCTTCGAATTATCAGTTTGGTTTGGCCTACTAGATTGATCTTTCTTGCAATGGGAGAAGTGCTTAGCTTTGGGTTTAATCTTGTGGTGTCCTTTCCCAGTGACAGTAGGGGCAGCAAGGCACGTATTGTATTATTGCCATCGAGGATAACAAGATGGGGTTTATATCATATTGCATGAGTTTATCCCTCTACATCATGTCATCTTGCTTAAAGCGTTACTCTGTTCTTTTGAACTTAATATTCTAGATGCATGCTGGATAACGGTCGATGTGTGGAGTAATAGTAGTAGATGCAGGCAGGAGTCGGTCTACTTGTCTCGGACGTGATGCCTATATACATGATCATACCTAGATATTCTCATAACTATGCTCAATTCTGTCAATTGCTCAACAGTAATTTTTCATCCACCGTAATACTTATGCTCTCGAGAGAAGCCTCTAGTGAAACCTATGGCCCCGGGGTCTATTTTCCATCATATTAATCTTCCAATACTTAGCTATTTCCTTTGCCATTTATTTTACTTGCATCTTTATTTCTCTTTATCATAAAAATAGCAAAAATATTATCTTATCATATCTATCAGATCTCACTCTCGTAGGTGACCGTGAAGGGATTGACAACCCCTTTGTCGCGTTGGTTGCGAGGAGTTTATTTGTTTGTGTAGGCGCGAGGGACTCGTGCGTGGCCTCCTACTAGATTGATACCTTGGTTCTCAAAAAGTGAGGGAAATACTTACGCTACTCTACTGCATCACCCTTTCCTCTTCAAGGGAAAACCAACGCAGTGCTCAAGAGGTAGCACTTGTCGGAGCCTCCGGGCTTGCCGGCAACCGCCAAGGCCCGGCAAGTGGCGCACCCAGCAATTTTCTTACCGGGGTCGTCTGCCTTGGCCTTCTTGGCAGCGCCGGTGTCCTCGGATCCCTCGACGGCAAGCACGGTCTTGCCCTTGCGCTTCCTGCTGCGACGCCGGCCTTTCTTCGTCGGGGCGACCGTGTCTTCGTCTGTAGAGTCGATTTCCGCACCGACGTCCTCGCTGGGGTACTTCCTTCCCTCTTTAGCTCGAGCACACCTATCGGCCAGAACATAAAGTTCGGCCACATCTTTGACCTTGTTGATCGCCAGCTCTTCATGCATCTTGCGGTTGCGCACATTGTGATGGAATGCGCTGATCACGGCGGCGGGATGAACATCTGGGATGTTGTACTGCACCCGGCTGAACCTCTGTATGTACTTGCGCATGTTTTCACCTTCCTTTTGGGGGATGATATGCAAATCGCTTGCCTGGCCATGAGCTTGGTGGCCTCCAGTGAAGGCGCCAACGAACTCATGACACAAATCCGGCCAAGAAGAAATGGAATCCGCCGCAAGTGCATCAACCATGACATGACATTGGGTTTTAGTGCCAACGGGAAGTAATTGGCAAGCACCTTGTCGCCGCGAGCTCTAGCAGCTTGCATCGCGATGGTGTAGATGTTGAGGAACTTTGACGGGTGGGTCTTGCCACTGTACTTCTCGCCAACGTCGGGCTTGAACGTGCGGTGGGAGGGCCACTGGAACTGCCGCAGCTCAGGGGTAAAGGCTGGGCAGCCCACCTCATAGGGTAGGCCGCCAGAGCCTCCCGGTGTTGGGTGGTCCATAGAGGGCCCCGCTCGCCTATCTGGCTGGTGGCGTGCTTCACACCAGCACTGGATGGTGGTTCGAGTGTCTTCATAGGCCTGCTCCCGAAGAACTTGGCGTTGATCGCGATGGGTCCGTGGGTCGGACGATGCTATGCAAATTTTATCACAAGCGTCATCACGACGGACTGACACCCACGGTGGCCGGCATGGGGGAGGAGAGTGCATCATGGCCGTAGCACCTCCGGTCTTTCCACCACTAGCATGCGGTGGCTCGACGAAGCGCCGGCCTGAGGGCCCCGCTGGTCGCGGCTCATCTTTGTTGGCAACACCGACGAGGCTCCGGATGGTGGATCTCCACTCGTCGAGCTTTTCCGCAGCAGGAGGAAAGTCAAGGAGCAACTATGCGCGCGCCAAAGCTTCCGTTGGCGTGGGTGCGGCGAAAGCTACATGGACCGTGATGCGCTCCGACTTCTAACCACGTTAGAAGGGGCTCTATCACGGCCTTGCAGCTGTGCGCCATTTTCGCCAGCGCCTCGGTGTGCATGCTGGCCTTCTATGTCCCGCGAATGAGGCGCATGACTCTTCCCACAGCGGCGCCCGAGGTCACCAGCATGGTGACGCTGCTCGTCGCGCACAATCTTGGAAGAGCGCGTCGTGGGCGCCGGCGTAGGCATCTTGGAAGTCGCTGCGCCGCCTATGGGTGGCACGACGCTGCCCTTGGAGGGGCCCGCGCCGCCTGCGGGGGCCCGGCTCCGTCTTTGGATTTGGCGGTGTGTGGCCCGTCGTCTCACGCACGAACGATGCCGCTCGCCAGGCTTTGACCGCCAGAGCGATGTGGGTGTTCGTGCCATGCCTCGGCTTCCGTCCGTGGCCGCCCCACCACTCGCCCGCACTGGTACGGGTCGTTCGGCTCCCGATGAACCGATCGCCGTGATCCTTTTCTTCTTGGGAGCCATAGCGATGAAGAACTGCTAAACAAACTGCTAGACCGGATTTTCACAACTATGCCCCCCTACCTAGCGCGCCAAAGATGTCAGTGGAAACAACACCTATGGAATCACTGGGATCCCTTCTACGGTTGGCGGGCGCGGGGTTGTGCAAAGAGCGGCTCTAGTAGCTAGCACAAAGATCGTTTACCCAGGTTTGGGCCGCAAGGATGTGTAATACCCTAATCCTGCTTTGGTTTATATTTGAGTGTTCTTGAGCTTCCGAACTAGCTGCGGTGTGTGAGTAGTCCAAAAGATCTGAATCCTTCTCCAGTACGCCTCGAGCCTCCTTTTATAGTAAAAAAGGGGTCGCCGCAGTGACACACAGGAGGTGGAAAGGTAAATAGTGTACAAGCTTATCACCTGTCATTACGGGACAAGGCACATTAAATGCGCTCCTTAGGTGTCCCGTTGCTTTATTGGGGATGGCAATGAGGCCCGTCCCGTCCGTCGCTGTTCCGCCTCGCTCCAACACGTGTCCAGGCCAACGAGGCATGCAGCGCCACGTAAGCTGGCACGCTACTGAGATGGCGTGATGGTAGGGTCTTCACGAAGATCTACATGCCACCACGCAGGTGCTTGACTAGCTGGATTAGCATCCACGTACTGCCACGTGGCTACTAGCCTCAATTGGTGGGTTGGCCGCTAGCTGGGGCGGCAAGGTCTTGTCGCGGTAGTCTTGTGATCGCCCTCGACAAGAGTCTTGTCGGGGCCATGCGAGTGTTTTCGGCAACGAGCCTTGTCGGGGCCTCGGGGGCATCCTCGGTAAGGGGGCTTGCGATTGTCTTGTCTTCTGGTCATCGTCTAGTCTTGTGGGCTATTTGTCTTCACAAAGATATGTATGTCACCATGGAGGTGCCTCCTGAGCCTTGGTTCCAATGTGGTAGATGGTGTTGGAACCCTTGGGCTCAAGGGTGGCGCGCTCTGCTAGCGTTGGGCAAGTTGCCCCGGCAAGGGTCTTACCTGGGCTGCGGAGGCCGCCCCGGCAAGGGCCTTGCCGAGGGAGTCCACCTCGCCCTCTTGCTCTTTGTGTCTCTGGTCTTGGCGTTGTTCTGGTTGTCTTGTGCTTTTGCTTCCTCTGCCCCGCTAGGTATGGCCGCAGGCGCGGCTCTAACTGTCCGCGCACAAGTAAAGGGGTACAAAAGAGAGCCCCTACTTTTGTGCACCGACAATGCGGGAATAGGGCCAAAATCTGCACATGAATTGGCTAACTGCTAAGTTGGTGGGCAATTCAATCTTAACTATACCCTTCGTGATCACAAGAACTATTTGCGGACCAAGTAGCGACAAGAAATTACATATGGCCAAGCAGGTAGCATTCTTAAGTATTTCCAAGACAAAATTGCTGAAAACCGGTCATTCCAATATGCATTGCAAATGGATTGTGAAGAACAAATAGGAAACATATTTTTGATTGATGCTAAGATGATCATGGGCTATGCACATTTTGGTGATGTTTTTATTTCTGAAACTACTTTTGGAATAAACAAGGAGAGAGTGTTGTTGGGGAACGTAGCAATAATTCAAAATTTTCCTACGTGTCACCAAGATCAATCTAGGAGATACTAGCAATGAGAGAGAGGGAGTGCATCTTCATACCCTTGAAGATCGCTAAGCGGAAGCGTTCAAGAGAACGGGGTTGATGGAGTCGTACTCGTCGTGATCCAAATCACCGATGATCCTAGCGCTGAACGGACGGCACCTCCGCGTTCAACACACGTACGGAACGGAGACGTCTCCCGCACCTTGATCCAGCAAGGAGGAGGGAGAGGTTGAGGAAGAGAGCTCCAACAGCAGCACGACGGCGTGGTGGTGATGGAGTGGCAGTTCTCGCAGGGCTTCGCCAAGCTCACGCGGAGGAGGAGAGGTGTTGGGGAGAGGAGGAGCTGCGCCTTGGATGATGTGGTGGTGCAGCCCTCCCTTTGCCCCTCTATTTATAGGGGAGGGGGAAAGGGGGCCGGCCACCTCTAGATGAGATCTAGAGGGGGGGCGTCGGCTAAGGGGGAGGGGGCTTGCCCCCCAAGCCAAGGGGGGTGCCCCCTTTAGGGTTCCCCCCAACCCTAGGCGCATGGGCCCTTGGGGGGTTGGCGCCCCAGCCCACTTGGGGTTGGTTCCCTTCCCCTTACAGCCCATAAGGCCCTCCGGAGAGGTTTCCCCTCCCGGTGGACCCCCAGAACCCCTCCGGTGGCCCCGGTACAATACCGATATGCCCCCGAACCTTTCCGGTGACCGTATGACAACTTCCCACATATAAATCTTCACGTCCGTACCATTCCGGAACTCCTCGTGACGTCCAGGATCTCATCCGGGACTCCGAACAACATTCCGTAATCACATACAAGTCTTCCTAATAACCCTAGCGTCATCGAACCTTAAGTGTGTAGACCCTACGGGTTCGGGAACCATGCAGACATGACCGAGACAACTCTCCGGCCAATAACCAACAGCGGGATCTGGATACCCATGTTGGCTCCCACATGTTCCACGATGATCTCATCGGATGAACCACGATGTCGAGGATTCAAGCAATCCCGTATACAATTCCCTTTGTCAATCGGTACGTTACTTGCCCGAGATTCGATCGTCGGTATCCCAATACCTCGTTCAATCTCGTTACCGGCAAGTCACTTTACTCGTTCCGTAACACATCATCCCGTGACTAACCCTTAGTCACATTGAGCTCATTACGATGATGTCTTACCGAGTGGGCCCAGAGATACCTCTCCGTCATACGGAGTGACAAATCCCAGTCTCGATTCGTGCCAACCCAACAGACACTTTCGGAGATACCCGTAGTGCACCTTTATAGTCACCCAGTTACGTTGTGACGTTTGGCACACCCAAAGTATTCCTACAGTATCCGGGAGTTCCACAATCTCATGGTCTAAGGAAAAGATACTTGACATTAGAAAAGCTTTAGCAGATGAACTACACGATCTTGCACTATGCTTAGGATTGGGCCTTGTCCATCACATCATTCTCCTAATGATGTGATCCCGTTATCAATGACATCCAATGTCCATGGTCAGGAAACCATGACCATCTATTGATCAACGAGCTAGTCAACTAGAGGCTTACTAGGGACATGTTGTGGTCTATGTATTCACACATGTATTATGGTTTCTGGTTAATACAATTATAGCATGAACAATAGACAATTATCATGAACAAGGAAATACAATAATAACCATTTTATTATTGCCTCTAGGGCATATTTCCAACAGTCTCCCACTTGTACTAGAGTCAATAATCTAGTTCACATCACTATGTGACTGTAATGAATCCAACACCCATGGGGTTTGTTCATATCTTGCTTGTGAGAGAGGTTTGTTAGTCAATGGGTCTGAACCTTTCAGATTCATGTGTGCTTTGCAAATCTCTATGTCATCTTGTAGATGTAGCTACCACGCGCTACTTTGAGCTATTCCAAATAACTGCTCTACTATATGAATCCGGTTTACTATTTAGAGTCATCCAGATTAGTGTCAAAGTTTGCATCGACGTAACCCTTTACGACGAACTCTTTTACCACCCCCATAATCGAGAAAATCCCTTAGTCCACTAGTTACTAAGGATAAGTTCGACCGCTGTCATGTGATCCATTCCTGGATCACCCTTGTACCCCTTGACTGACTCATGGCAAGGCACACTTTAGGTGCGGTACACAGCATAGCATACTGTAGAGCCTATGTCTAAAGCATAGGGGACGACCTTCATCCTTTCTCTCTCTTCTGCCGTGGTCAGGTCTTGAGTCTTTACTCAATACTCACACCTTGTAACACAGCCAAGAACTCCTTCTTTGCTGATCTATTTTTAACTCCTTCAAAATCTTGTCACGGTATGTATTCATTTGCAAGTACTATTAAGCGTTTTTGATCTATCCTTATAGATCTTGATGCTCAATGTTCAAGTAGCTTAATCCAGGTTTTCCATCGAAAAACACTTTTCAAATAACCCTGTATGCTTTCCAGAAATTCTACATTATTTCTGATCAACAATATGTTAACAACATATACTCATCAAAAATTCTATAGTGCTCCCACTCACTTCTTTGGAAATACAAGTTTCTCATAAACTTTGTATAAACCCAAAATCTTGGATCATCTTATCAAAGCGTACATTCCAACTCCGAGATGCTTACTCCAGTCCTTAGAAGGATTGCTGGAGCTTTGCATACTTGTTAGCATCTTTCAGGATTGACAAGACCTTCTGGTTGTATCACATACAACCTTTCCTCAAGAAAAACGTCGAGGAAACAATGTTTTGACATCCTATCTGCAAGATTTCATAAATAATGCAGTAACTACTAACATAATTTCAACAGACTCTTAGCATCACTACGAGTGAGAAAGTCTCATCGTAATCAACTCCTTGAACTTGTCGGGAAACATCTTAACGACAAGTCGAGCTTTCTTAATGGTGACACTCACCATCATTGTATGTCTTCCTTTTAAAATCCATCTGCACCCAACAGCCTTACGACCATCAAGTAGTTCTTTCAAAGTCTATACTTTGTTTTATACATGGATCCTCTCTCGGATTTTATGGCCTCGAGCCATTCTTCGGAATGCGGGCGCACCATCGCTTCTCCGTAGCTCGTAGGTTCATTGTTGTCTAGCAACATGACTTCCAGGACAGGATTACGTACCACTCTGAAGTAGTACGCATCCTTGTCGACCTATGAGGTTTGGTAGTGACTTGATCCGAAGTTTCATGATCACTATCATAAGCTTCCACTTCAATTGGTGTAGGTGCCACAGGAACAACTTCCTGTGCCCAATAACCTCATCAAGTCTCCACCATCCTCCCACTCAATTTTTTCGAGAGAAACTTTTCCTCGAGAAAGGACCCGTTTCTAGAAACAATTACTTTTGCTTCCGGATCTGAAATAGGAGGTATACCCAACTGTTTTAGGTATTCTATGAAGATGCATTTTTCCGCTTTGGGTTCGAGCTTATCAGCCTGAAACTTTTTCACATAAGCATCGCAACCCCAAACTTTTAAGAAACGACAGCTTAGGTTTTGCTAAACCATAGTTCATACGGTGTCGTCTCAACGGAATTGTGTGGTGCCCTATTTAAAGTGAATGCGGTTGTCTCTAATGCCTAACCCATAAACGATAGTGGTAATTCGATAAGAGACATCACGGTATGCACCATATCCAATAGGGTGCAATTATGATGTTCGGACACACCATCACACTATGGTGTTCCAGGGGGTATTATTTGTGAAACAATTTCCACAATGTCTTAATTGTGTGCCAAACTCGTAACTCAGATATTCATCTCTATGATCATATCATAGACATTTTATCCTCTTGTCACGACGATCTTCAACTTCACTCTGAAATTACTTGAACCTTTCAATAATTCAGACTTGTGTTTCGTCAAGTAAATACACTCAACATCTACTCAAATTATCTGTGAAGTAAGAACATAACGATATCCACTGCGTGCCTCATCACTCATTGGACTGCACACATCAAAATGTATTACTTCCAACAAGTTGTTTTCTTGTTCCATCTTACTGAAATGAGGCCTTTCAGTCATCTTTTGCCCATGTGGTATGATATGCATGTCTCAAGTGATTCAAAATCAAGTGAGTCCAAACGATCCATCTGTATGGACTTTCTTCATGCATATATACCAATAGACATAGTTCGCATGTCTCAATCTTTTCAAAAACGAGTGAGTCCAAAGATCCATCAACATGGAGCTTCTTCATGCGTTCTATACCAATATGACTCAAATGGAAGTGCCACAAGTATGTGGTACTATCATTACTATCTTATATCTTTTGGCATGAACATGTGTATCACTATGATCGAGATTCAATAAACCATTCATTTTAGGTGCAAGATCATTGAAGGTATTATTCAAATAAACAGAGTAACCATTATTCTCTTTAAATGAATAACCGTATTGCGATAAACATAATCCAATCATGTCTATGCTCAACACAAACTCCAAATAACAATTATTTAGGTTTAACACCAATCTCGATGGTAGAGGGAGCGTGCGATGTTTGATCACATCAACCTTGGAAACACTTCCAACATATCGTCATCTCACCTTTAGCTAGTCTCCGTAGCATTTTATTTCGAGTTACTAACACTTAGCAACCGAACCGGTATTTATTACCCTGGTGCTACTAGGAGTACTAGTAAACTACACATTAATATAACGTATATCCAAAATACTTCTGTCGACCTTGCCATCCTTCTCATCTACCAAGTATCTAGGGTGGTTCTGCTTCAGTGACTGTTCCCCTCATTACAGAAGCACTTAGTCTCGAGTTTGGGTTCAACCCCGGGTTTCTTCACTAGAGCAGCAACTGATTTGCCGTTTCAGGAAGTATCCCTTCTTTCCCTTGCCCTTCTTGAAACTAGTGGTTTTACTAACCATCAACAATTGATGCTCCTACTTGATTTCTACTTTCGCGGTGTCAAACATCGCGAATTGCTCAAGGATCATCATGTCTATCCATGATATGTTATAGTTCATCACGAAGCTCTAATAGCTTGGTGGCAGTGACTATGGAGAACCATCACTATCTCATCTGGAAGATTAACTCCCACCCGATTCAAGCGATTGTAGTACTCAGACAATCTGAGCACATGCTCAACGATTGAGCTTTTCTCCCTTAGTTTGCAGGCCTAAGAAACTTGTCAGAGGTCTCATACCTCTTGACGTCAGCACTAGTCTGAAATCCCAATTTCAATCTTTGGAACATCTCATATGTTCTGCGATGTTTCAAAAACGTCTTTGGTGCCTCAATTCTAAACCATTAGCATTACGCACTGAACTATCACGTAGTCATCAAAACGTGTATGTCAGATGTTTCCCAACATCTACACACGACGTTCGAGGTTCAGCACACTAACCGGTGCATTAAGGATATAATCCTTCTGTCACTATTAGGAAAAGGCCTACTAATGGCGCACCAGTTTTGCCTACTAATGGCGCATCACTGGTGCGCCATTAGTAGCACGCCACTAGTAATTTTTACTAATGGCGCACCACTGGTGCGCCATTAGTATCTGGTATACTAATGGCGCACCATCCAGTGCGCCATTAGTATATAACACCATGCGCCATTAGTGTGCCTCTCAGGGGCCATATTTAACCATGTGCTTTGGCACACTAATGGTGCACTGCGGATGGATGCGCCATTAGTATACTTGGCATACTAATGGCGCACTCTGTAGTGATGCGCCATTAGTATGAATATTAGGTTTTTTTACTTTTCTGATTTTTGCACATGTTACAAAATATATTATTTGACAGAATATAGACAGTAGCACACAGCAACAGCAGATTCATCGAATACAATAGAAGATTAGTCTCCGAATACAATTCATCATATTAGTCTCCAAATTCAAAAGACCGAACAAAGATAAAACATTACAAGTCTCGAGACCGCGAGTATCGAGTTTGTCGGAAGTAATACTAATCCTAACAAGTCCTACTAATCATCATCATACAACTTCTACTCGTTATTCATAACAAATCATACGATCATCATCTTGATAGTCATCGAACCAACCCTACTTAATTGTTCTTAGCACATGATCATCAGTATTAGGCAGGACCTAAACACCCTATTTAAGCTAAAATAGCATAAAACAATATAGACCCTGACTCTCCATTATGGAGAATGGAGAACATCCTGTCTCCAATTCTTGCGCTTCGCTTCCTTTTGCTTCCAAGAAGCTCCTTACGACTGTCCATACATTTTTTCCATCCTTTGATTTTCATGTCTCCACTTCTTTTAGAAATCTCGTATGGACAGTTGAGATTCATAGGACGACCTGGCTGTATGTTCAAAACATTAACACTACCTTTCAGATACATCATATGAGGCACACAATTCTCTAGGATTATCTGTTGAAAAACATAGTAATAACTTCATAGTTAGCAATGATGTACTAGTTTTAGAAGTATGCAAAAGATGCACGGATGTCGTAATAGTAAAAATCTTACCAGGGTATCTCCATGGTAGTTACCGTAGTTGAACACATGCACTAGTGGCACGTATTTACCATAATGTTGAGGAGTTTGATTGTGGATAGTGTAATTCTCAATGTCAGTACAAAATCCGACCAGATGATTTTTCTCCTTGTAAGTTGTTAATTCGGAGCCATCGGTGTAGTGGGTTTTGTCTACCATCTCCCGCACATTCTTTGAACAATAAAAATAAGCTGTCAATGGAAATAAGCTGTCAACTATTTTGAAATAAACAATATAAATTAGCTAATAACTATGTTTGAGAAACTCACATAGCGGTAGAACTGGAGGCGTATCAACAAGGACCCAAATGTCCATATTGTCTTGGTTGATGTCAGGATTACCAAGATCCATGGTGATAAGCATACCCTCATCAAAACCATACATCTTGCAAAATGCTTCCCAATTTTTGCAACCAAAATGGGTTACGCTCTCAGAATTATATAGATTTACTTCAAAGTCCACATCGTGATGAGTCCTTAGGTGAATTTTCTTTGTTTCGGAAATTTCATGGTCTTCAAAATCCATCCTCTCCAAGACATAGCGTCTTGCATGGCATGGGATAAGCTATACTCGAATTGTAAAAGATGAAAATTACACGTTGAAATAGTTGAAGTCATGCTTAATTATGAAAATAACACTTGTCGTCGTTGTGTACCGTTTCAACTTCGAAGGTCTCCTCGAGCTTAGTGCTGAAGCGCCGATCATCGTCCAGGTGAGGCATGTCGCACAGACCTCGATCGTCGTGGTACCAGTCGCACTCCGCCGGGAGACTTTCGTCGTCCGATGATGATGACGACATATCCTACGTTCATAATTCAAAACTACATCATTTAGGGTTTGTCAACACCAAGGCGTCCTAAAAGCTAAGCTTTTATCATTTAGGGTTTGTCGACGCCGAGGCACCCTAAAAGCCTAAGCTTTCATCATTTAGGTTCTTATCGACACCGAGGCACCCTAAAAGCCAAGGTTTTATCATTTAGGGTTTGTCGACGTCGAGGCACCCTAAAAGCCTAAGCTTTCATCATTTAGGTTTTGTCAACGCCGAGGCACCCTAAAAGCCTAAGCGTACATCATTTAGGTTCTCATCGACACCGAGGCACCCTATAGAAGCCAAGTTAAGTTTTCATCATTTAGGGTTTATCGATGTCGAGGCACCCTAGGTTGGGCCTAATCACTTGGCTCTATTGCCACCTATGTTGGGTTTATCATCTAGGGTTTATCGATGCTAACGAGAATTCTAAGTTGGGCCTAATCACTTAGCTCTATTGCCACCTATGGTTTAATGCAGCAAGAATGGCGGGGCAGTTGATCCTACTTAATTAAGTACTAAGATACCTCGGCCCATGCATTAGTAGCAAGTACCCCATATGTCCGATTTTTAGCAAAGTCATGCTAAAATTCACGGAAAATTTCAGCATGACCTTTGCTGAAAATAAGACATATGGAGTACCCGAATTTTCCGAAACGGAAGTTAATCGACATTCCGGCAAACTCAAGGGCCTCTGGGGGTACCTGCAAAATCATCACGACACGATGGTCGGAGACAAAACCCAGCAAACTAGCACCACAATGTGCCTCTACTTTCATATGGATGAAAAGGCCACAGACCATATGGTCCTCTGCTTTCATATGGACAAAAATCAGCTCAACTTATGTGAGCTTCCATTCCAGATCTAATAGGTCACCCAACAAAAAATCATGAATAGTTTTAGCTGAAAAAAATCATGGATTGTTGTTAACTAAAAATTAGTGAAAGAAACTGTTGCTGATCATGGATTACTATTAATTAAAAATAGAGCATCTGGCTTGTCTTATCATGTTCACTAAGTCCACAAAAATGAATAGGTTCAGTAAACTTGAAGTACTCAACACTAAACATGGTTCAGAGCTCACTACACTACACTACATCGTGCAATGGTTCAGACCTCACTACACTAGAACAAGCTCACTACACTACACTACACATGCTTAAACTCTGAACATAAACAAACACCAGCAATGCAATGTGTAAACTACCTCTGTTTCTAGGCAACAAGAGTTATCATCAATGCTTTTGAGTTTATTAAGTACCTTCAGTTCTGAGTTTTAAATGTCAAAAGAGCTTCACAGAATCTTGAATCCTCCAAATCACTCTTAACAGTTCTGCATTGCACAAAGGCAGCAATGAGCCAATGATATCAGTAGCAATAATAGGTGCTTACATTCTCATAACATCAGTATTAGTTAACCAAAATTCAACCTACAGAGTTCTAGTACAGTGAGTAACTCCCAATTCTTTTAATAGAAGCACAATTAACAACACAACTAGGGAGTCTAGGACAATGCCACCAGATAGAATTTGAAGGAAAAACGTTCTTCCAGAACCTTCAAGCCATAATCATACATAGAGTGGCTGATCATATAAGTTATATTTAAATAAACATCAACTAAACTTGATGACAAGAAAAACTACAATCACATTGATACAAACTAGAGCATATAGCAATAGTAAATTGCTGCTCCATATAGCAATAGTAATGCACCTAATCAACATTGTAGAGCATCCTATTACAAACTTGTTCTGATCCTGCAAATTAATGGGGAGGAAGAACTAGGGAGGGAGGGAATGGTAATGGTTCAGAGAAGAACAATAGTAATGCTCCATATAGCAATAGTAATGCTCCATATGTTCTGATCCATATAGCAAGAAGAACTAGGGAGGGAGGGAATGGGGAGGAAGGGTGGAGAGGGAGGAAGGAGGAGAGGTACCTGGGCGGGCGTGGCCAGTCGCCGGAGGGGTCGGGGTCGGGGTCGGCGGCGGCGTCGAAGGGGTGGCTCGAGGGCGTCCGAGCTCGTCCGGGTCCTCGTAGTCGAAGAGGAAGACGACGGCGGTCCTCCTGGGCGCCTCGGTTGGTCGTGGGGAGGCCGGCGGCCACGTGCTTCGTGGGTCGGGGGCGGCGGCGCGGGGGAGCCGGAGCGGGTGTGGCGAGGGATGGAAGGGGATCTGGCGAGGGAGAGGGAAGGAGGTATCGGGCGAAGGGCCGGGTATCCAGCTATAGAGGGGGGAATGTTAGTAATGGCGCACCATCGAGGGGTGCGCCATAAAAACACTCATAGCAATGGCGCACCATTCTCTGGTGCGCCATTAGTAACTTTTTTTTCTGATAGCAATGGAGCACCCTCCTCTGGTGCGCATTAGTAACTTCTTTTTTTCCTTATTTCTTGTTGCATCTAATAATTTGTTTTTTTATCAAATTTGTTATTTTCATGAGGACTAGAACAAAATATATCATCAAATTTGTTTTTTTAATATCATCAAATTTGTTTTTTATTTTTAATTGAAAATATCATCAAAATTGTTATTTGAAAATATCATCAAATTTGTTATTTGAAAATATTATCAAAAAGCGGGGGAGGGTGCGGGGTGTCGGCGGCCGCGGTGGAGCGGGCCGGGGGAGGGGTGCAGGGGTCGGCGGCGGCGGGAGGGGCGGAGGTGGGGGTCGTGCGGTCGGTGGTGGAGCAGGGGAGGGTGCGGGGGGTCGGCGGCGGCCGTGGGTCGGGCAGCGGGGGGAATTAGCTAGGGGGCGAGGGAGAGGGATGAAGGGGATCTGGCGAGAGGGAGGGAATTAGCTAGGGGGAATCTTACTAATGGCGCACCAGCGATCGGTGCGCCATTAGTAATCTTTTTTTACATAGCAATGGCGCACCGGGCAGAGGTGCGCCATTAGTAATCTTTTTTTATATATAGCAATGGCGCACCAGCCAGAGGTGCGCCATAAGTAATTTTTTTATTGCATGTAATATTTTTTTAGAAAATGAATATGAATATGAAACAGTAATATATTTTTATAAAAAAAGTAATAATTGTTGTTTAACAACAATTGTAGTCTACACTTTTTTATTATTATTTTTTAAAAAATGAAGAGGGGAGAGGAGGCGCGGGTGGGATCGAGATCGAGATGGAGGGGGAATCGAGATCGAGATGGAGGGGGATCGAGATCGAGTGTCCTCATGAATATTCAATATTTTATCATATTGAATATGAAAAAAATATCATCAAATTTGAAAAAATACTCATGAATTCAAAAAGTGCCTATGAAATTTAAAAATATTCATGATATCAAAAAGTGCCCATGATATTTAAAAATATTCATGATATCAAAATTTATACTAATAGCGCACTTCTACAGGGTGCGCCATTAGTACTTTAAACTAGTAATGGCGCACTGTGAGGCGGTACGCCATTAGTAGTTTTGCAAAAAAAAGAATAAAAAAAATTCAGTACTGGCGCACTCCCTGTCTGGTGCGCCATTACTAGTTAGAACTAGTAATGGCGCACTTCGGTAGGATGCGCCATTAGTATGTATGTAAAAATGAAAAAAAAATTATCACTAGTGGCGCACCTGTTTTCTGGTGCGCCATTAGTGTCTTCCACACTAATGGCGCATCACCAACTGGTGTGCCATTAGTATATAGTAGTGGCGCACTGCCTCCCTGGTGCGCCATTAGTGGCAATTCTATCTATAGCCCTTTTCCTAGTAGTGTATGCAGCAATGAGGACAATCCTCAGTTTACGGACACAGTCCGCATAATTGCTACTGCCAACTCTCAACTAAATTTTCTTTAGGAACATATCTAAAATAGTAGAACCAAAGCGTGAGCTATGACATAATTTGCAAAGACCTTTTGACTATGTTCATGATAATTAAGTTCATCTAATCAAATTATTCAATGAACTCCCACTTAGATAGACATCCCTCTAGTCTTCTAAGTGATACATGATCCGAGTCAACTAGGCCGTGTCCGATCATCACGTGAGACGGACTAGTCATCATCGGTAAACATCTTCATGTTGATCGTATCCACTATACGACTCATGTTTGATCTTTCGGTCTTCCGTGTTCCGAGGCCATGTCTGTACATGCTAGACTCGTCAAGTTAACCTAAGTGTATTGCGTGTGCAAATCTGGCTTACACCCGTTGTATGCGAACGTTAGAACCTATCACACCCAATCATCACGTGGTGCTTCGAAACAACGGACCTTAGCAACAGTGCACAGTTGGGAGGAACACAATTGTAACACCCCGGATATAACTTTCCCAATTTGTACTCCAACTCTTGCCGTTTCCGGCGTTAAGTTATTTTATTTTCTCGGGTTCGGGTCTTTGTCTCCGTGTGTTGTTGTCGTTGGCATGCATCTCATATCATGTCATTATGTGCATTGCATTTGCATACGTGCTTGTCTCATGCATTCGAGCATTTTCCCCGTTGTCCGTTTTGCATTCCGGCGTTTCATTCTCCTCCGGTGGCCAATTCTACCTTTCTTTCGCGTGTGGGGATTAAACATTTCCGGATTGTACCGAGACTTGCCAAGCGGCCTTGGTTTACTACCGGTAGACCGCCTGTCAAGTTTCGTATCATTTGGACTTCGTTTGATACTCCAACGATTAACCGAGGGACCAAAAAGGCCTCGTGTGTGTTGCAGCCCAACACCCCTCGAATTTGACCCAAAACCCACCATAACCCTCTCCATCACCTAGAGCGTTCGATCACGATCGCGTGGCCGAAAACCGCACCTCATTTGGACTTTCCTAGCTCCCTCTAGGCCTATAAATAGGTCCTCCTCGAAAATCTCGGATCCCCCTCCCCGAAACCCTAAAAATCTGTCTCCGCCGCCGCCGGACGTGTCCGGACGGAGCCGGACAACGTCCGGATCCCACCGCCGCCAACCGCCGCCTGCCACGTGGCGCCCCGCCGCTTGTCCCACAGCCGGCCCGCGCGAGCCCGAGTCGGGCCCCCGCACGGCCCGCGAGCTCCGCCGCCGTTCCTCTCCGCTGCCGCCTCGCCGCCACTGCGCCGCCTCGCCGCCCGGCCGTGCCGCCTCGCCAAGCCGCCGCGCCCGCCGCCCTCGTCGCTCCGGCGACCCGCGCCGGCCGGAATCCGCTCCGGTAGCCGCCTCCCCGGCTCCGGCCTCCTCCTTCTCCCAAGACGCGCCGGCAAGCTCCACCGATTCCGGCGCCGGTGAATAGTGCCCCGACCATCCTCGTTTTCTGTGCCGCCCGATCCAGATCTGGAAAACCCTAACCGGTTGACTTTTTGCCCGTCCTAGTTATTTTTTTTGCAATATTCATAGCCTCGTAACTTTGAATCCGTAGCTCCGATTCATGCATATAGCATATCAAAATGTTCATCTCAGAGAGTACATCATTTCATTCCATTGCATAATTTTCATTTGAGTTCATC
The DNA here is from genome assembly GCF_003073215.2 of Triticum urartu. Lineage (NCBI taxonomy): Eukaryota > Viridiplantae > Streptophyta > Magnoliopsida > Poales > Poaceae > Triticum > Triticum urartu. The sequence continues at coordinate 184,628,975 of NC_053027.1, read as the reverse complement.
TTGATGCCCGAAATGCTGTTAGAAGAGGGCTGCTTGAGATAATTGTCAGATCTGCTACTCCGTTTAGATATTTGTCATTTTTGCCATGATCAATGTGTGCATGATATGCCCTGATGCTCTACATATGTTTTGGTAAGGGTTTTGTCATATTTCCAGAGGTGCAACCCATGTATTTTTGTGATGTGTGTGGTGACTAGCACGAGCTTGCAAAGTGGTGCACTTGTTAATTCTGATTTCAGGGACTTAGCAATTCCACTAAGTCCTTGATCTGTTTATCTCATGTTGTCATATGTTCATGTTGTTTCCTAGTGATCCATGCCTCTTTTGAAGATGACCAATAAGGATGTTTTGTTAATCTTGTAGTTCTCTATCCATCCATGCCTTTGTTTGAAATTATGGAGCACCATAGCTTGAGTTAATCGAGCTCTACTTTTGCTACTTTGTGAATCGGGGCAGATTGTCAACTTGTTTGCAATTTTACCGATGATGTTGTAGTTGATCCGTGCATGCTATGTTATTGTTCTTGCCATGTCTAGCTTGCATTTTGTGTATTCTTGATGGATGTAGGCTTAGTTTGTCATGACTTGCTCTGTATTGAGTGCATCGAGCTCGTAAACATGCCTACTTGATATCTGTTTTCAGCATGCTCCAGTTTTCACTAAGTCTGAAAACTGATTATATTTTTGCTATGTTCACATGCTTGCAATTGTATTTTCTGATCCCTTTTGGCTCAAGGTCACTAAGGGACTTTTGTTAAGCTCTTTGAGTAGCTTCATGCCATGCTTTATTTTGCCATGTTCAGGTCCTGTAGCATGTAGTTTTGTTGCTCTGAAGAGTGCTATCTGATCTGAAATTCCAGACAAGTGTTGATTTCACTAAGTCTGAGATCTGTTTGTCATATGCATTTTTGCCATGCTTGTTTGAACCTGTTAATGGATGAATTGGCCGTAGCTCAGTGCTAGACTTTTGTTAAGCATCTTGAATGCATCCCTGCCATGTATTTTTTTGCCATGTTTGGGTGTTGTAGCATGTTCATCTCATTGCATTTAGATGGCTACTTGCTGTAAATCGCAGACCGGTGTCATATTTGAATCGCTTGCCATTTCCAAACCGTAACTCTGATTCCGGCGTTCTTTAAATCGTTTTCAAGCGATTTCGTCTCATCTTTCTAGTGGCACACTTGGATTTTCAAGTTGAGGCCAGGTTCTTGCATTTCCTGTCATATCTTGCATATGCATCCCGCATAGCATATCATCTTTGCATCATCTTGTTTGATCCTTGCACGTGGTTGATTGTGCCCTTGTTGTTTGTTTGTCTTGTTTGGCTAGAGCCAGGAAACGAGTTCGCTAACGAGGAGCCCGTTGAGTTTGCTTTAGAGGATCCAGTCAACTCTGACAACTGTGCAGGCAAGATGATCATACCCTCGAAATCACTACTATCTTTGCTATGCTAGTTTGCTCGCTCTTTTGCTATGCCAATGCTACGATGCCTACCACTTGCTTTCAAGCCTCCCAAATTAACATGTCAAACCTCTAACCCACCATGTCCTAGCAAACCGTTGATTGGCTATGTTACCGCTTTGCTCAGCCCCTCTTATAGCGTTGCTAGTTGCAGGTGAAGATCGGAGGCCGTTCCTTGTTGAAACATTTATTTACTTGTTGGGATATCATTATATTATCTTGTTATCTTAATGCATCTATATACTTGATAAAGGGTGGAAGGCTCGGCCTCTCGCCTAGTGTTTTGTTCCACTCTTGCCGCCCTAGTTTCCGTCATATCGGTGTTATGTTCCCGGATTTTGCGTTCCTTACGCGGTTGGGTTATAATGGGAACCCCTTGACAGTCCGCCTTGAATAAAACTCCTCCAGCAATGCCCAACATTGGTTTTACCATTTGCCACCTAGCCTTTTCCCTTGGGTTTCGCGGACTCAAGGGTCATCTTATTTTAAACCCCCCGGGCCAGTGCTCCTCTGAGTGTTGGTCCAACCTAGAGCACCGTGCGGGGCCGTCCCTTGGCAACTTGGGTTACGTTGGTTCCCGTACGCTTAGCTTATCCGGTGTGCCCTGAGAACGAGATATGTGCAGTTCCTATCGGGATTTGTCGGCACAACGGGCGGTCTTGCTGGACTTGTTTTACCATTGCCGGAGTTGTCTTGAAGAACCGAGATACCGAGTCTGATCGGAACGTCTTGGGAGGAGGTCTATTCCTTCGTTGACCGTGAGAGCTTGTCATGGGCTAAGTTGGGACTCCCCTGCAGGGATTTGAACTTTCGAAAGCCGTGCCCGCGGTTATGGGCAGATGGGAATTTGTTAATGTCTGGTTGTAGATCACTTTAACCTTAACTTAATTAAAATGAATCAACTGAGTGTGTTACCGTGATGGCCTCTTCTCGGCAGAGTCCGGGAAGTGGACACAGTGTTGGAGTAATGTTTGCGCAGGTTGTTCTCTAGTTTCTCGCTCGCGCTTGGCCTCCTCTTCTCGCTCTCTTTTGCGAATAAGTTAGCCACCATATTTTGCTAGTCGCTTGCTGCAGCTCCACATATTTACCTTGCCATACCTATAAGCTTAAATAGTCTTGATCGTGAGGGTGCGAGATTGCTGAGTCCCTGTGGCTCACAGCTTACTATTACACCAGATGCAGGGCCTGATGATTCCGCTTCAGGAGACGCGCTTGAGCTCAAGTGGGAGTTCGACGAGGACTCTCAACGTTACTATGTTTCCTTTCCTGATGATCAGTAGTGGTGCCCAGTTGGGGGTGATTGGGACTGTGTCGCATGTTGGGTTCTCTTTTATTTTGGCGCCGTAGTCGGGCCATGAGTGTTTGGTTGATGTAATGTTATTTATGTACTTGATTGACGTGACGAGTGTAAGCCAACTATGTTATCTCCCCTTTATGATTTATATTACATGGGATGTTGTGAAGATTGTCTAACTTGCGATGTATGCCTTCAATGCGATTATGCCTCTAAGTCGTGCCTCGACACGTGGGAAATATAGTCGCATCGAAGGTGTTACAACAATTCTTGATATTTTAATGAGGGATCATCTTTTTTATGCTACCGTCGTTCTAAGCAAATAAGATGTAAAAACATGACAAACATCACATGCAAATCATAAAGTGACATGATATAGCCAATATCATCTTGCGCCTTTCATCTCCATCTTCGAGGCGCGGCATGAACACCATCGTCACCAACATGACACCATGATCTCCATCATCATGATTTCCATCATCATGTCTTCATGAAGTTGCCTCGCCAACTATTACTTCTACTACTATGGCTAACGGTTAGCAATAAAGTAAAGTAATTACATGGCATTTTCATTGACACGCGGGTCATAAATAAATTAAGACAACTCCTATGGCTCCTGCCGGTTGTCATACTCATCGACATGCAAGTCGTGATTCCTATTACAAGAACATGATCAATCTCATACATCACATATATCATTCATCACATCCTTTTGGCCATATCACATCACAAAGCAAACCCTGCAAAAACAAGTTAGACGTCCTCTAATTGTTGTTGCATGTTTTACGTGACTGCTATGGGTTTCTAGCAAAAACGTTTCTTACCTACGCAAAACCACAACGGTGATATGCCAATTGCTATTTACCCTTCATAAGGACCATTTTCATCGAATCCGATCCACTAAAGTGGGAGAGACAGACACCCGCCAGCCACCTTATGTATCAAGTGCATGTCAGTCGGTGGAACCAGTCTCACGTAAGCGTGCGTGTAAGGTTGGTCCGGGCCGCTTCATCCCACAATGCCGCCGGATCAAGATAAGACTAGTAACGGTAAGCAAATTGAACAAATCATCGCCCACAACTGCTTTGTGTTCTACTCGTGCATAGAATCTACGCATAGACCTAGCTCATGATGCCACTGTTGGGGAACGTAGCAATAATTCAAAATTTTCCTACGTGTCACCAAGATCAATCTAGGAGATACTAGCAACGAGGGAGAGGGAGTGCATATTCATACCCTTGAAGATCGCTAAGCGGAAGCGTTCAAGAGAACGGGGTTGATGGAGTCGTACTCGTCGTGATCCAAATCACCGATGATCCTAGCGCCGAATGGACGGCACCTCCGCGTTCAATACACATACGGAACGGAGACGTCTCCTTCATCTTGATCCAGCAAGGAGGAGCGAGAGGTTGAGGAAGAGAGCTCCAACAGCAGCACGACGGCGTGGTAGTGATGGAGTGACAGTTCTTCGGCAGGGTTTCGCCAAGCTCACGCGGAGGAGGAGAGGAGGGGTTGCGCCTTGGATGATGTGGTGGTGCAGCCCTCCCTTTGCCCCTCTATTTATAGGGGAGAGGGAAAGGGGGGCGACCCCCTCTAGATGAGATCTAGAGGGAGGGGGGCGGCGGCCAAGGGGGGGGGGCTTGCCCCCCAAGCCAAGGGGGGCGCCCCCTTTAGGGTTCCCCCAACCCTAGGCGCATGGGCCCTTGGGGGGTTGGCGCCCCAGCCCACTTGGGGCTGGTTCCCTTCCCCTTACAGCCCATAAGGCCCTCCGAGAGAGGTGACCCCTCCCGGTGGACCCCCAGAACCCCTCCGGTGGCCCCGGTACAATACCGATATGCCTCCGAACCTTTCCGATGACTGTATGACAACTTCCCACATATAAATCTTCACCTCCGGACCATTCCGGAACTCCTCGTGACGTTCAGGATCTCATCCGGGACTCCGAACAACATTCGGTAATCACATACAAGTCTTTCTAATAACCCTAGCGTCATCGAACCTTAAGTGTGTAGACCCTACGGGTTCGGGAACCATACAAATATGACCGAGACAACTCTTCGGCCAATAACCAACAGTGGGATCTGGATACTCATGTTGGCTCCCACATGTTCCACGATGATCTCATCGGATGAACCACGATGTCGAGGATTCAAGCAATCCCGTATACAATTCCCTTTGTCAATCGGTACGTTACTTGCCCGAGATTCGATCATCGGTATCCCAATACCTCGTTCAATCTGGTTACCGGCAAGTCACTTTACTCGTTCCGTAACACATCATCCCGTGACTAACCCTTAGTCACATTGAGCTCATTACGATGATGTCTTACCGAGTGGGCCCAGAGATACCTCTCCGTCATACGGAGTGACAAATCTCAGTCTCGATTCGTGTCAACCCAACAGACACTTCCGGAGATACCCGTAGTGCACCTCTATAGTCACTCAGTTACGTTGTGACGTTTGACATACCCAAAGTATTCCTACAGTATCCGGGAATTGCACAATCTCATGGTCTAAGGAAAAGATACTTGACATTAGAAAAGCTTTAGCAGACGAACTACACGATCTCGCGCTATGCTTAGGATTGGGTCTTGTCCATCACATCATTCTCCTAATGATGTGATCCTGTTATCAATGACAGGAAACCATGACCATCTATTGATCAACGAGCTAGTCAACTAGAGGCTTACTAGGGACATGTTATGGTCTATGTATTCACACATGTATTACGACTTTCGGTTAATACAATTATAGCATGAACAATAGATAATTATCATGAACAAGCAAATACAATAATAACCATTTTATTATTGACTCTAGGACATATTTCCAACAAGTGTCTATGTCCGTTTCAATCATTTTAGAGAAACTGTAGTTTTTGATGATGCTCTCATGTATGATGAAACATGTGCGTCCTTCAAGTGGTCGTTTTAGGCCTTTCTAATATCTCACAAAGGAAAGGGGCCTAAACCATTCTATATAGATCAAGATGTTGCAATGGGAAAGGTCATTGGGGAAGTGTTTGCAGAAGCATGACATGGATTACGCACCTTTCACATTATGCAAAATGTTGTCAAACATTTACATGAATAGAAGGGTGAAGAGGAAAATGAAGAAAAGAAAAAAGAGAAGAAAAGAGAGAAGAATGAAGAGAAGAAAATATAGGAGAATGAAGAAACACGTATTCTGTCAGATTTTAGTGCGTGCATGTTTGAGTACAAAGACATTGCCGATTTTGAACAGAAGTCTGACCTTAGGAGGAAAAACGTGAGCAAGCAAACAATTGAGTGCAGTTGCTGGATGTTTGATAGAATTGGGATATTATGTGGCCATGCTCTTAAAGTTCTTGATTTGATGAATATCAAGTCACAACGGCATATCATGTGTTAAAGCGATGGCCAAGAGAAGTACGGACTGGAATTGTACAAGACAACATGGGAAGAAATATAATCGCAAATCCAAATATGGATGCCGTTCTTGGATATCAAAATATGCCCCTCAAATTTCAAATTTTGGCACATCGAGCAGCCAACTTTCAAGAATGCATCTTGTTACTAGACAACACACTTGACATCCTTGATAAACATATTGAAGAAAAAATCAATGGATGTACAAGCATAGAACTTGCAAAACAAACACATACTTCATTTATTCTTATAAGGTTGCAAAGATTACAGTCCTCAACATCATGCCGGTAAAATCAGGGACCTGTCAAGAAAAACAACCATACAGGGTTGTAGTCGCGAGGCTCTAGTATGCGCCTCGCGACGGCCAGATCCCGAAGACCAGACATTCCTAAGAGGAACCGCAAGAAAAAAGCAACCCTACATGACACCACACACACACTAGAGAACAACACACAGCACCTCAACATACTGACAGACCCAAACTCAATAACAATATCAATATCAACCAGACATGTCAACAGACGTTCCAGGATCAGCAACCCTAGAGACCAGCCACTGGAGCTGGCGCCTGCAACTTCTTAACCATGAAGCAGTGAAAAAATGACACTGGACACTAGAGCAACCTAAAAAACCAGTATGGTGTGGCTATAACGGCAAGGACCGGTGCCTGGATGGAAGGGGCAGGATGCCAGTGATGGCAGCCAGATGCTCAAAAAACAGATCACATCCTGAGGAGTGATCTGTGAAAAAACGAGCACTTGGCCAAAGGCGCCCTCCAAAAAATGACCGGTCCCTGAACAAAGTTCAGAAGCCCATCCCAGCTCATGATGAGCCGAAAAACTGACTAATATGGGTTTGACGGTTGCGCTGCTAGAGACGTATATCTGCATATGCAGGCGGCTGACCCAGTAGACGAGCCCCACCAGCAATGAACCATCTTGTCTGCCTAGGCGAGAATGTCGCACCACCAGAGCTGCTTCTCCAGCGATGCAATGTTGTGGTTGCCAATCATGTTGCAGTACTGAAGATTGAGGCCCTCCAACTTACCCATGCTGCCCAAGAACTGCACGCTCACCTGTGTGACCTTAGAGCAGCCAAACAGCGAGAGGGCACGGAGCTTGAAGTGCTTTGCGGACGCCAGGCTTGCAACACCGGAGTCGCTGACCATGCAGTTAGAAAGATCAAGCCCTGCAAGCTCAGTGCAGTTCTCAGAAATACAGAAGAGGCTTGCATCTGTTATCTTGCTGCAACCCTCGAGACTAATTTGCTTAACAGATTTTCCATGTGCCTTCACCAGGGAAGAAACAGCAACATCTGTGATGTTCTTGCAACCACTCAAGTCAACCTTGACCAGGCTACCCTCGGAAGAGTTTATCAACGGAAGAAGCCCATTGTCAGTGACCTCACCAAGACCACTCAGGTCGACTTGCTCCAGCTGAGGGCAGATCATACCGACTACGGCCAAGCTTGCATCAGTGAAACCTGGGCAATCCTTGATTGTCAAGAAACGAAGTGATTTGCAGACAGGAAGTTGTGCAGGAGCAGAACAGACATCCTTGACACCTGTGCATTTCACCAAGGAGAGAGCCCTGAACTTATGGCTGCAGTTGATAAGGCAGGCCAGAACACCAACAAGAGTAACCCTGTTGCACTCTTCAAGCTGCAGGTTTTCCATCACCTTTGCCGATTCTGTGAAAGCCTTAAGACCAGCATCCGACACATGTCCACACTTCCTGAGGCAAAGCTGTTTCAAGCCTGGGCAGAACTTGGCAATACAAGTGATAGCAAGATCAGTGACCCCAAGGCAAGAGGTGACACTCATGCACCTCAACTTCTGCAAGCCGGCGGCATTGGCCATCACCCAAAAACCCCTCTCACCAACAGCAGCAAGGCGAGCAAGTGTAAGATCCGTGACGGCCTTCCCATAGTACCCAATCACGGCAAGCGAAGCATCTGTGATGTTCAATCCCTGGAGACGGATCTTGGCCAGTGATGCGGAAGCGGAGCACACGAGGCTAGAAATGCCCTGGTCACCAACGTGCACACAGTTCTTGATGCTCACAGCCTGCAGCTTCAAGCAGCACCGGCCAATCGCCCTCAGGCCCTCGTTGCCAACGCCGGAGCAGGCCTCCATGGTCAGAGACACCAAGTTGGGGCACCCCTGAGCAATAGCAGCAAGGCCCTTGTCTGTGATGAGCGGGCAAGAAGTGATATCCAGACGCTCCAGCCGAGGGGCACCCGGCGGCGATCTCAGCGAGCCCAGCGTCGGTCACAAGCGGCACGTCCCACAGCGCGAGGGAGCAGAGGTTAGGACTGCCGCGGGCAACGGCCAGGAGCCCCTGGTCTGTGACCCCACGCGTCGGGTGGCTCCCACGGATGGCGAGCTTCTCCAGCCCGCGCCGGGATCCAGCAACAACAGCCATGGCGGCGAGGCGGACATCGGTGGCCTCGTTACCCTCGAGGACCCTCTCGACGGAGGGATCTGCGGAGGAGTCGTCCGTATCCTCCTCCATGACGAACTCCTCGTTGAGATCGGGCAGGGACGGGGCGGCCGCCGCGGCATGACCGAGCTCGGAGACCCGAATGCTGGCGAGGAGCGCGAGCCAGCGGCGGGAGACGCACGCGGAGTCAGCGCGCTCGCGGCCGCCGGGCAGGCGGCGCAGGACCTCGAAGAGGCACTCGTCCGGGAGCAGGTCCAGGGACGGCTGCGGGGGCTGCCTCTGCTTCTTGCTGGCCCTCATGCACTCGGCCGCCGCCGCGGCGACCGCCGACGCGGCCACCAGAGAGCGCTTCCGCTGCTGAACCACCGCTCCGCCACCGCGGCAGAACATCCCGGAAAGCTCGGCCGGGGCAGAGACGAGGCACCCGCCATCTGATTGTGTCGAAGAACACACCATCAGGGACACGCAAGAACAAACCTTTCCTTGCAAGGAACCACGACTAAAACAACAACCCGACTCTCTTCGGGGGAAAAGAAAAAAAGAAAAACATGAAGGGGATCTCTCTCTATCGCTTACCTCCGTATGCGTGGAAGGCAGGCATGCCGAATCGCCGGAGAAGGAAGAGATCCCTTGGAAGAAGAAGAGCACGACCAAGAAGAGAGCCTCCGCCGCCGCACGATCCGAGCCGACGGAGAAGGCCTTAAGCATTTACAGGCGACCACCGCCGGAGGGGGGGGGGGGGGGGGGGGGGGGGGGGGGGGGGGGGGGGGAGGAGACGGAAGCCGAACCCTATCGCCGCCGCGACAGGGAAAAAAGAGAAGGAGGAGAGGGGAGAGGAGAAGTCTGTGACAGGAGGGAGGAAGGGGAAAGCGCGAGCTGAGGCGGAGGGTATAGGGAAGAAAGAGACGGAGGAGGTGGGAATTGAATAATCGGCGCGAGGGACAGAGACGGGAGGCGGGGGCCGCCCTTGGCGCTCCCAGGGGACAAGTTGCGCTGGCCGGAGCTGGATGCACTGAACCTGCACTGTACTCGTGTGGGCGGATGGAGTGGAGGGGATTGGGACGGCCGGATGGGGTGGGTGGGTGGATCACTCGTTCGTGCCGCACATACATTGCACATGCACGCGTCTTCGTCTTGCCTGTTTGGTTCGGCTGTGAATTTCTAAAATTAGTTGTAAAAAATCTGCTGTGAAAAAACAGCTGTGGAAAATCTGATATGAAAAAGATGTAGGTCATTTGGCAAACCAGCTGATACAGTTTTTTCAGATTTTGGTCCACAGTGGAATCAGATTTTGAAAAGCACGTCCTGGGCTGCTTCCGCTTTTGGTTCAAATTTTGGCAGCGGATTTCTAAAATCGGATTCTGCTGGGTTCGTCGTTTGATTCAGATTCTGCTGCGCGGCAGCGAAATACGTCAATAAAAGCTAAACCAAACAGGGCCTTGGTCTTCCTATAATGGAGCTGCGATTCTTCTCCTCTACTTTTCGTTTCCTTTTTCACGTTGCGCTTGGAGAATGGAGGTGAGGGGAATTCCTGTTCCAGAGCGTGAACACAACACGTGGAGATAGCAGATCCAGTTACCCAAGATCGTCTTTTTAATCCCTTGCTTTAAGGCATCTCCTAGCATCCCATAAACTTTCTCCCACATCTGTGTGCCGGTTATCCAACACTATACGTGTATGAAATTGGATCTTTAACATTGAAAAGGAAAGTTAGAGAAGCTATACTATCCTAATTTTTCTTCTTTCTATCTATATAATTAAAGTTAAAATGACTTAAATTAATTTGCAAATCGATGATCTGCTGTGTACATTATAGTAATTACATATAAATAAATTGATGATGAAATAAAATTAATTTTAAATTATTTATATCTATAGTAAATATCAACAGTAAACAACATGTTAACTACCTACTAACAGTCCCTAACTTTTCTTTTTCATTTTACACTAGGCTAGTACTGTAGCACCGTGAATTTCCTTCTCTATGTTAGAGGATCCGCTTCCTACGCGTATATTTCAAAACAACCACTCCTCGTCGATTTTGACGAGCTCACCGTCAAGGTGACGGCAACGCCTAGCGGTTGTCTCTGCGGCGGGGGTGGGGGGGGGGAGGGCCCACGTCATGGTGAGGGTCGGGTCATCGTGGACCCATTCCAGCGCTGCGTCGGACTTCGTGAACGCGAAGCGGCGGGCGGTGTTGCGCCGGTCGTATCGCGTCTGCTGCCTCGCCGCTCGCTCCTCCTCGAAAACGACGGTCCTCGAGCCCGAGGGACCGCTGACACAGCTGATATGCCTCAAATGTATCTATATTTTTTTATTGTTAAATGCTATTATATTATCATTTTTGTTTGCTTTCTATGTCATTTATATTATTTTTCTAAACTAATCTATTAATTTAGTGTCCAGTGTCAGTTTCTATCTTTCCACATGTTTTTTGTTTCGCAAAAAAACATAATATACCCCTAGAAGATTCGGGATGAGGCAAGAAGACCCACGAGGGGGCACAAGCTACTAGGGCGCGCCCAGTGGGTAGGGCGCGCGGGGGTGGCTTGTGGGCCCCTGGTGCTCCATTCCTTTATTTCTTGGCTTATAAATACACATATATTCTGAAACCCTCATAGCGAGACCCGAAACAATTTTATCATCGCTGCAAGTCTTTATTCTGACATGATCCCATCTGGAGCCCTGTTTTGGCACTCTGTCGGATGAGGGAATCATTGAGGAGGTCATCTTCATCAACCCTGTTGCCTCCATGATGATGTGTAAGTAGTTTTTTTAGGACCTACGGGTCCATATGGGTAGCTAGATGGCTCTCCTCTCTCTCTCTCTCTCTATCTATCTATCTATCTATCTTCAATACAATGATCTCTTCGAAAATCTATTTGATGTAATTCTTGTGGCATGTTTGTTGAGATCCGATGAATTATGGATAATTTTATAGCTTTATATTTCTCTCCGGCATATTCGTCTATTTTGGCCAAGTTTCATTGATTTATCTTTAGTAGAGAGGTGATTTGTAGTGGGTTCAATCTTGTGATGATCTTGTCTAGTGACAGAAGGACAAATGCATGTATTGTGTTGTTGCCACTAAGGATAAAACGACGGGGTTTGGTCATATCAATTGTTCTATTCCTGTCTACATTATATCATCTTGCTTATTGCGATATTTTGTTTCTTATGAACTTAATAATTTGAGATGCATGTTGGATAACGGTCTTGGGATGGAGTAATAGTAATAAATGCAGTTGGATTAACAATCTACTTATCACAGATGTAATGCCTATGTGTGGTTATTCCATTACTGATCATAGTTATAATTTGCGCTATTCGGTCGATTGCCCAACAGTAATTTGTCCATCATGCCACTATATGTTTTCAAGAGGGATGTCACTAGTGAACCTATGGCCCATGGGTCTATCTTTCATCAATACAAAAAACACTACAATTGATTTCTCTTACTATTTTTCCGCACTGCCTATCACTATTTGCTTTTAATCTTGTAACTAGCAAGAACAAGAGGATTGGCGACCGCCTTTGCCTTTGTTGGGTGTAAGAGAATTATTTGTTTGTGTGCAGGTATTGCTAAAGTTGTTAGCTTAGTGACTCCTACTGCTTCGATAAACCTTGGTTTTTAACCAAGGGAAATACTTTCTTCTACTATGATACATCACCTTCCTCTTCAGGGAAACCCAACAACTCCTACGAGAGTAGTAGAAGAATTTCGGGTGCCGTTGCCGAGGAGTCATCATCTACGAAATCAAGTGCCTCCACACAAACACCATTTATTTGCTTGTTTTTGTTTTCTTGCCTAGTTATGCTACCTTTATCCTTGACACGTTGAAAACTAAATAAAACAAAGGATATGGAGCCACTTAAATTCCTTACTACTGAAGCTTTCTACTTGGATAATCTTCGATCCATTTGTGCTCGTGCTAGAAATCCAACTAGTTGAGCTGATGAGAAATCATTAGAAGAGCATGCTTACTTTGTGCGCCATCGCTTGTCTCAAAAAGGGAAACACTTGAAGGATCAAATTAATATGTTATATATATTGCTATGCTTGGAATTTGTGCTCTATATATGATTTCACTTGTTTTATAAAAGACAAAAAACACCTTCCCTTTCAATGTGAGTTTGATGATAATAAGATCCTAGGTTCCTATGCTAATGATGTTTATGGTTACTATGATATTGAGCAAATTAAGGAATTTCTTCCTTTTAAGGATGCTTATGAAGTTGGTTCTTTGCTTGAAAATATCATGGCACTCCTTAAAAATCAGAAAAATTTGCTATACTTAAATATTGCTATGAAAATTATGATTGGACGTGATGCCCAGATAATTAGACTACACTAATACACTGCTAATGATTCCACGTCACCTCTGTCACTATAGTTAATCTCAGGATAGTTCAAAACCGATTCAAATTCAAAATTGAATTAAAGGCAAACAACAAAAGTTTTCAAACTTTAAAACTAAAATGTCCGAGTTGTGCCAAGTAATGCAAAGTTAATTGTGGTGAAGAAACCCCACTTTTATAAAATGTTTTAATACTCTAAAATGATTAAAACAGTAGTAGAAACGATTAAATAAGTGCCTTTGATATTTTATAAAATGATAAACTATTTATTTTTTAGGCAGAACTGTTTAGGGTAGTGGGTTATTTTGAAACACTATTTTTGAAGCTATTGTCATATTTTACTAAACTAAAAATAAAGTGTAACTAAAATAAAACAGAAAAGAATAAACGAAAGAAAAAGAAGAAATAAAAAAAGGAAACCTCCCTCCCCTGGGCCAACCGACCCAACAGGCCCGCCCAGTCGGCCACTCCCTCAGCCAGGCTGGCCCCCCCCGCACCTCCCCTGGCCTATATGGCCCCCTTGCTCCACCCCTGACGACGGCGCCCGTCCCCGACGGCGCCCCGCCCCATCAACGGACCTCCTCCTCGCCCCTCCTTCTTCCTCGCACGTCGCCCGCCCGTGGCCTTTGCCTCGTTGACGCCATCGCCGAACGCCACCACATCACCACGCCGTCACCGTCGCATCCCCAACCTCCTCGACCATATATCGATCTTTACGTCTCGACCATTTCGAGACTCCTCGTCATGTCCCCAATCTCATCCGGGACTCCGAACTCCTTCGGTACATCAAAACACATAAACTCATAATATAACCGTCATCGAACTTTAAGCATGCGGACCCTACAGGTTCGAGAACTATGTAGACATGACCGAGACACGTCTCCGGTCAATAACCAATAGCGAAACCTGGATGCTCATATTGGCTCCCACATATTCTACGAAGATCTTTATCGGTCAAACCGCATAACAACATACGTTGTTCCCTTTGTCATCAGTATGTTACTTGCCCGAGATTCGATCATCGGTATCTCAATACCTAGTTCAATCTCGTTACCGGCAGGTCTCTTTACTCGTTCCATAATACATCAACACGCAACTAACTCATTAGTTGCAATGCTTGCAAGTCTTAAGTGATGTGCATTACCGAGTGGGCCCAGAGATACCTCTCCGACAATCGGAGTGACAAATCATAATATCGAAATACGCCAACCCAACAAGTACCTTCGGAGACACCTGTAGAGCACCTTTATAATCACCCAGTTACGTTGTGACGTTTGGTAGCACACAAAGTGTTCCTCCGGTAAACGGGAGTTGCATAATCTCATAGTCATAGGAACATGTATAAGTCATGAAGAAAGCAATAGCAACAAACTAAACGATCAAGTGCTAAGCTAACGGAATGGGTCAAGTCAATCACATCATTCTCCTAATGATGTGATCCCGTTAATCAAATGACAACTCATGTCTATGGTTAGGAAACATAACCATCTTTGATCAACGAGCTAGTCAAGTAGAGGCATACTAGTGACACTCTGTGTGTCTATGTATTCACACATGTATTATGTTTCTGGTTAATACAATTCTAGCATGAATAATAAACATTTATCATGATATAAGGAAATAAATAATAACTTTATTATTGCCTCTAGGGCATATTTCCTTCAGTCTCCCACTTGCACTAGAGTCAATAATCTAGTTCACATCGCCATGTGATTTAATACCAATAGTTCACATCACCATGTGATTAACACCCATAGTTCACATCGACATGTGACCAACACCCAAAGGGTTTACTAGAGTCAATAATCTAGTTCACATCGCTATGTGATTAACACCCAAAGAGTACTAAGGTGTGATCATGTTTTGCTTGTGAGAGAAGTTTAGTCAACGGGTCTGCCACTTCAGATCCGTAAGTATTTCGCAAATTTCTATGTCAACAATGCTCTGCATGGAGCTACTCTAGCTAATTGCTCCCACTTTCAATATGTATCCAGATTGAGATTTAGAGTCATCTGGATCAGTATCAAAATTTGCATCGACGTAACCCTTTACGACGAACCTTTTTGTCACCTCCATAATCGAGAAACATATCCTTATTCCACTAAGAATAATTTTGACCGCTGTCCAGTGATCTACTCCTAGATCACTATTGTACTCCCTTGCCAAAAACAGTGTAGGGTATACAATAGATCTGGTACACAACATGGCATATTTTATAGAACCTATGGCCAAGGCATAGGGAATGACTTTCATTCTCTTTCTATCTTCTGCCGTGGTCGGGCTTTGAGTCTTACTCAGTTTCACACCTTGTAACACAGGCAAGAACTCTTTCTTTGACTGTTCCATTTTGAACTACTTCAAAATCTTGTCAAGGTATGTACTCATTGAAAAACTTATCAAGCTTCTTGATCTATCTCTATGGATCTTGATGCTCAATATGTAAGCAGCTTCACTGAGGTCTTTCTTTAAAAAATCTTTTCAAACACTCCTTTATGCTTTGCAGAATAATTCTACATTATCTTCGATCAACAATATGTCATTCACATATACTTATCAGAAATGCCGTAGTGCTCCCACTCACTTTCTTGTAAATACAGGCTTCACTGCAAGTCTGTATAAAACTATATGCTTTGATCAACTTATCAAAGCGTATATTCCAACTCCGAGATGCTTGCACCAATCCATAGATGGATCGCTGGAGATTGCAAATTTTGTTAGCACCTATAGGATTGACAAAACTTTCTTGTTGCATCATATACAACTCTTCTTTAATAAATCCATTAAGGAATGTAGTTTTGTTTATCCATTTGCCAGATTTCATAAAATGTGGCAATTGCTAACATGATTCGGACAGACTTAAGCATAGATACGAGTGAGAAACTCTCATCATAGTCAACACTTTGAACTTGTCAAAAACCTTTTGCGACAATTCTAGCTTTGTAGATAGTAACACTACTATCAGCATCTGTCTTCCTCTTGAAGATCCATTTAATCTCAATGGCTCGTCGATCTTTGGGCAAGTCAATCAAAGTCCATACTTTGTTCTTATACATGGATCTCATCTCAGATTTCATGGCCTCAAGCCATTTCGCGGAATCTGGGCTCATCATTGCTTCCTCATAGTTCCTGGGTTCGTCATGGTCAAGTAACATGACCTCCAGAACAGGATTACCATACCACTCTGGTGCGGATCTCACTCTGGTTTACCTACGAGGTTCGGTAGTAACTTGATCTGAAGTTACATGATCATCATCATTAGCTTCCTCACTAATTGGTGTAGTAGTCACAGGAACAGATTTCTGTGATGAACTACTTTCCAATAAGGGAGCAGGTACAGTTACCTCATCAAGTTCTACTTTCCTCCCACTCACTTCTTTCGAGAGAAACTCTTTCTCTAGAAAGGATCCATTCTCAGCAATGAATATCTTGCCTTCGGATCTGTGATAGAAGGTGTACCCAACATTTTCTTTTGGGTATCCTATGAAGACGCACTTCTCCGATTTGGGTTTGAGCTTATCAGGTTGAAACCTTTTCACATAAGCATTGCAACCTCAAACTTTAAGAAACGACAGCTTAGGTTCCTTGCCAAACCATAGTTCATACGGTGTTGTCTCAACGGATTTAGATGGTGCCCTATTTAACGTGAATGTAGCTGTCTCTAATGCATAACCCCAAAGCGATATGGTAAATTGGTAAGAGACATCATAGATCGCACCATATCTAATAAAGTACGGTTACGACATTCGGACACGCCATTACACTGTGGTGTTCCAGGTGGCGTGAGTAGTGAAACTATTTCACATCATTTTAACTGAAGGCCAAACTCGTAACTCAAATATTTTACTTCTGCGATCATATCATAGAAACTTTTATTTTTGTTACAATGATTCTCCACTTCACTCTGAAATTCTTTGAACTTTTCAAATGTTTCAGACTTGTGTTTCATCAAGTAGATATACCCATATCTTCTCAAATCATCTGTGAAGGTCAGAAAAATAACGATACCCGCCGTGAGCCTCAACACTCATCGGACTGCATACATCAGTATGTACGATTTCCGACAAGTCTGTTGCTCGCTCCATTGTTCCGGAGAACGGAGTCTTAGTCATCTTGCCCATGAGGTATGGTTCGCAAGCATCAACTGATTCATAATCAAGTGAGTCCAAAAGCCCATCAGCATGGATTTTCTTCATGCGCTTTACACCAATATGACCTAAACAGCAGTGCCACAAATAAGTTGCACTATCATTATTAACTTTGCATCTTTTGGCTTCAATATTATGAATATGTGTATCACTACGATCGATATCCAACGAACCATTTTCATTGGGTGTATGACCATAGAAGGTTTTATTCATGTAAACAGAGCAACAATTATTCTCTAACTTAACTGAATAATCGTTTTGCAATAAACATGATCAAATCATATTCATGCTCAACGCAAACACCAAATAACATTTATTTAGGTTTAACACTAATCCCGAAAGTATAGAGAGTGTGCGATGATGATCATATCAATCTTGGAACCATTTCCAATACACATCGTCATTTCACCCTTAACTAGTCTCTGTTCATTCTGCAACTCCTGTTTCGAGTTACTATTCTTAGCAACTGAACTAGTATCAAATACTGAGGGGTTGCTATAAACACTAGTAAAGTACACATCAATAACATGTATATCAAATATACCTATGTTCACTATGCCATCCTTCTTATCCGCCAATTACTTGGGGTAGTTCCGCTTCTAGTGATCAGTCCCTTTGCAATAGAAGCACTTAGTCTCAGGCTTAGGTCCAGACTTGGGCTTCTTCACTTGAGCAGCAACTTGCTTACCGTTCTTCTTTAATTTCCCCTTCTTTCCTTTGCCCCTTTTCTTGAAACTAGTGGTCTTGTCAACCATCAACACTTGATCTTTTTCTTGATTTCTACCTTCGTTAATTTCAGTATCACGAAGAGCTTGGGAATCGTTTTCCGTTATCCCTTGCATATTATAGTTCATCACGAAGTTCTAGTAACTTGGTGATGGTGACTAGAGAATTCTGTCAATCACTATTTTATCTGGAAGATTAACTCCCACTTGATTCAAGCGATTGTAGTACCCAGACAATCTGAGCACATGCTCACTGCTTGAGCTATTCTCCTCCATCTTTTAGCTAGAGAACTTGTTGGAGACTTCATATCTCACAACTCGGGTATTTGCTTGAAATATTAACTTCAACTCCTGGAACATCTCATATGGTCCATGACATTCAAAACGTCTTTGAAGTCCCGATTCTAAGCTGTTTAAGCATGGTGCACTAAACTATCAAGTAGTCATCATATTGAGCTAGCCAAACGTTCATAACATCTGCATTTGCTCCTGCAATAGGTCAGTCACCTAGTGGTGCATCAAGGACATAATTCTTCTGTGCAGCAATGAGGATAAACCTTAGATCACGGATCCAATCCGCATCATTGCTACTAACATCTTTCAACTTAGTTTTCTCTAGGAACATATCAAAAATAAAACGGGGAAGCAATAACGCGAGCTATTGATCTACAATATAGATATGCAAATACTATCAGGACTAAGTTCATGATAAATTAAAGTTCAATTAATCATATTACTTAAGAACTCCCACTTAGAAAGACATCCCTCTAATCTTCTAAGTAATCACGTGGTCCAAATCAACTAAACCATAACCGATCATCACATGAAATGGAGTAGTTTTCAATGGTGAACATCACTATGTTGATCATATCTACTATATGATTCACGCTCGACCTTTCGGTCTCAGTGTTCCGAGGCCATATCTGCATATGCTAGGCTCGTCAAGTTTAACCTGAGTATTCTGCGTGTGCAAAACTGGCTTGCACCCGTTGTAGATGGACGTAGAGCTTATCACACCCGATCATCATGTGGTGTCTAGGCACAACGAACTTTGGCAACGGTGCATACTCAGGGAGAACACTTTTATCTTGAAATTTAGTGAGAGATCATCTTATAATGCTACCGTCAATCAAAGCAAGATAAGATGCATAAAAGATAAACATCACATGCAATCAATATAAGTGATATGATATGGCCATCATCATCTTGTGCTTGTGATCTCCATCTCCGAAGCACCGTCATGATCACCATCGTCACCGGCGCGACACCTTGATCTCCAGCATAGCATCATTGTCGTCTCGCCAATCTTATGCTTCCACGACTATCGCTACCGCTTAGTGATAAAGTAAAGCATTACAGGGCGATTGCATTGCATACAATAAAGCGACAACCATATGGCTCTTGCCAGTTGCCGATAACTCGGTTACAAAACATTATCGTCTCATACAATAAAATTTAGCATCATGTCTTGACCATATCACATCACAACATTGTAACGCCCTCGATGCGGCTATATCTCCTACGTGTCGAAGCACGGCTTAGAGGCATAACCGATTGAAAGCAATGTCGCAAGTAAGGCAATCTTCACAACATCCCATGTAAATAGATAATAAAAGGGGAAGGTACATAGTTGGCTTACACTCGCCACGTCAACCAAAGTACATAAATAGCATTACATCATCCAATCGCTCATGGCCCGACTACGGTGCCAAAATAAAGGATCAACCCAACATGCGACACGGTCCCGATCGCCCCAACTGGGCACCACTACTGATCATCAGGGAAAGACACATAGTAACGGCGTGAGTCCTCGTCGAACTCCCACTTGAGCTCAAGCGCGTCATCTGGAACGGAGTCATCTGGCCCTGCATCTGGATTGGAAGTAATCTGTGAGCCATGGGGGACTCAGCAATCTCACACCCTCGCGATCAAGACTATTTAAGCTCATAGCTAAGGCAAGGTAATATGTGGAGCTGCAGCAAGCGACTAGTATATATGGTGTCTAACCTGTTCGCAAAAGAGAGCGAGAAGAGAAGGCAAAGCGCGAACGAAGAACTAGAGAACAACCTGCGGCAAGCATTACTCCAACACCGTGTTCACTTCCCGGACTCCGCTGAGAAGAGACCATCACGGTAACTCACACAGTTGATTCATTTTAATTAAGTTAAGGTTTAAGTTATCTACAACCGGATATTAACAAATTCCCATCTGCCCATAACCGCGGGCACGGCTTTCGAAAGTTCAAATCCCTGCAGGGGAGTCCCAACTTAGCCCATGACAAGCTCTCACGGTCAACGAAGGATATACCTTCTCCCGAGACATTCCGATCAGACTCGGTATCCCGGTTCTACAAGACACTTCGACAAGTTAAAACAAATCCAGCAACACCGCCCGAATGTGCCGACAAATCCCGATAGGAGCTGCACATATCTCGTTCTCAGGGCACACTCAGATTGTCCAAGGTACGGTTAGGCCAGCCCAGAGTTGCCCCTGGTGGCCACCGGCAACTGACAGGTTGGACCAACACTCAGAGGAGCACTGGCCCGGGGGGGTTTAAAATAAGATGACCCTCGGGCTCCGGAAACCCAAGGGAAAAAGAGGCTAGGTGGCAAATGGTAAAACCAAGGTTGGGCATTGCTGGAGGAGTTTTATTCAAGGCGAACTGTCAAGGGGTTCCCATTATTACCCAACCGCGTAAGGAACGCAAAATCCGGGAACATAACACCGATATGACGGAAACTAGGGCGACAAGAGTGGAACAAAACACTAGGCAAAAGGCCGAGCCTTCCACCCTTTACCAAGTATATAGATGCATTAAGATAACAAGATAATATAATGATATCCCAACAAGAAAATAATGTTCCAACAAGGAACAATCTCCAATCTTCACCTGCAACTAGCAACGCTATAAGAGGGGGCTGAGCAAAGCGGTAACATAGCCAATCAACGGTTTGCTAGGACATGGTGGGTTAGAGGTTTGACATGTCAATTTGGGAGGCATGATAAGAAAGTGGTAGGCATCGTAGCATAGGCAAAGCAAAAGAGCGAGCATCTAGCAAAGCAAAGATAGAAGTGATTTCGAGGGTATGATCATCTTGCCTGCAAAGTTGTCAGAGTTGACTGGATCCTCGAAAGCAAACTCAACGGGCTCCTCGTTAGCGAACTCGTCTCCCGGCTCTACCCAAACAATACAAACAAGCAAAAGGAACACAATCAACCACGTGCAAATGCTCGAACAACATGATGCAAACATGGTATGCTATGCGGGATGCGATATGTGATGCATATGCAAGATTTGACAAGGAATGAATGAACCTGGCCTCAACTTGGAAATCCAAGAGTTCCACTGGAAAGGTGAGGTGATTTCGGTTGAAATCGATATAAAGAACACCGGAATCGGATGCACGGTTTGGAAATGGCAAGCAAAACAAATATGGCACCGGTCTGCGATAAACAGCAAGTAGCCATCTAAATGCATCAAGATAATTAAGCTACAGTACTCAAACATGGCAACAAAACACATGGAAGGGATCCACTCATGAAGCTTAACAAAATATGAACACTGAGCTACGGCCAATTCATGCATTAACAGGTTCAAACAAGCATGGCAAAAGTGCAATTGGTAAACAGACTTCAGACTTAGTGAAATTAACACTTGTCTGGAATTTCAGATCAGGTAGCACACTTTGGAGCAAGAAAACTATATGCTAGAGGAACTTAACATGGAAAAGTAAGGTATGGCATGGAGCTACTCAAAGAGCTTAACAAAAGTCCCTTAGTGACCTTGAGCCAAAAGGGATCAGAAAATACAATTGCAAGCATGTGAACATGGCAAAAACATAATCAGATCACAGACTTGGTGAAAAACTGGAGCATGCAAATGTCTCAGCGAGTAGGCATGTTTACGAGATCGATGCACTCACTACAGAGCAAGGCATGACAATCTAAGCATACACCCATCAAGAATACACATTATACAAGCTAGAAATGGCAATAACAACAACATAGCATGCACGGATCAACTACAACATCCTCGGCAAAATCGCTAACAAGTAGACAATCTGCCCAGATTCACGAAATAGCAAAAGTAGAGCTCGATTGACTCAAGCTAGGGTGCTCCATAATTGCAAGCAAAGACATGGATGGATAGAGCACTACAAGATTAACAAAACATCCTTAGTGATCATCCTCAAAAGAGGCACGGATCACTAGGAAACAACATGGACATATGGCATATTGATAAAAACAGATCAAGGACTTAGTGGAATTGCTAAGTCCCTGAAATCAGCATTAACGAATGCATCACTTTGCATGCTTGTGCTAGTCACCACACACATCGCAAAAATACATGGATAGCACCTCTGTAAAGATGGCAAAGCATATAATAAACTCATGTAGAGCTCAGGGGCATATCATGCACACATTAATCATGGCAAAAATGACAAATAGCTATTTGGTGCAGCAGATCTGACACTTAACTCAAATAGCACTCTTCCAACCACATTTCGGGCATCAAGATGAGCTCAAATGAAAATGATGCAATGAGATGAAATGATATACTCTCTGAGGCGAACATTTTGATATGCTACACGCCCAAAACGGAGCTACGGATGCAGAGATATAGCATGATGAACATATCAAATTATTAGGGTTTCGGGGATAAAAAGTCAATCGTCCGGATATTTAGATCTGAGATCTGGCCGGGCAGGCAAAACGAGGATCACCGGCCGGATCCGAAGAACTTGCCGGAGTAGCAGGTCTTCATCGCCGGGGAGGGAGGAGGAGGCGCGGGGCAGCGCCGGAGTTGGTGCAGACGGCGGCGGGGCTCGGCTCCCGCGGTGCGGGCGCGCGGCGGCGAGGTCCGGCCGGCGTCAGGCGGTGGCCGGCGCGGTGTGGCACGGTGGGGCTCCGCCGGCGGAGAGGCAGCGCGCGGGCGGCGGCGGCCGGATCCGAGGAAGACGGCGGCGGGGCGCGGGCGTGAGGCGGCGGAGGAGATGGGCGTCGGGGCCCCTCCCCGGGCCGAGCGGGCCGGCGGCGGGAGGAGATGCGGCGGCGACATGTGGTGTCGTCTGGTAGGTCCGGGCGAGCGGCAGACGTTGTCCGGTCTGAAACGGACGCGTCTGGCGGCGGAGAGAGAGGATTTTTAGGGTTTCGGGAGAGGGGAACCGAGAATTTGGAGGAGGGGCTATTTATAGGCACAGAGGGAGCTAGGAGTGTCCAAATGAGGTGCGGTTTTCGGCCACGCGATTGTGATCGAACGCTCTAGATGATGGAGGGGGTTTTGGTTGGTTTTGGGCCAAATTGGAAGGGTGTTGGGCTGCAACACACACGATGCCTTCTCGGTCCCTTGGTTAACCGTTGGAGCATCAAACGAAGTCCAAATGTTTTGAAACTTGACAGGCGGTCTACCGGTAGTAAACCAAGGCCGCTTGGCAAGTCTCGGTCCAATCCGGAAATGTTTAACCCCCACACACGAAAAGAAGGTAGAAATGACCACCGGAGGAGAACGGAGCACCGGAATGCAAAACGGACAACGGGGAAAATGCTCGGATGCATGACGAACACGTATGCAAATGCAATGCACATGATGACATGATATGAGATGCATGACAACGACAACAACACACGGAGACAAAAACCCGAACCCGAGGAAATAAAATAACTTAGCGCCGGAAACGGCAAGAGTTGGAGTACATATTAGGTAAATTACATCCAGGGTGTTACAACACTCCACCACTACGAAAGGATCTCGTCCCGAGATCTAGGACTGGAAGAACAAAGGGTACTCAGAACGGAGGTGATCCTCGCGTTCCCAGGTGGCTTCATGGTCGGAATGGTGTGACCACTTGACTTTGAGGAATTTGATTGACTTATTGCGAGTCTTGCGTTCAGTCTCTTCAAGAATAGCAACGGGGTGCTCACAATAAGAGAGATCTTCTTGGAGATCAATGTCTTCGAAGTTGACGGTGCGGTCAGGAGTCTTGAAGCACTTGCGGAGCTAAGAGACATGGAACACGTCGTGCACATTAGCAAAGTTTGAAGGAAGCTCGAGTTGATAGGCGAGATCGCCTCTCTTGCTGACGATCTTGAAAGGACCCACGTATCTAGGGGCAAGCTTCCCTTTGATACCAAAGCGACGAGTACCTTTCATTGGAGAGACGCGGAGGTAAACATGATCTTCGATCTCGAAAGCCAAATCATGGTGCTTACTATCATAGTAGCTCTTCTGGCGCGATTGCGCTGCTTTGAGGTTATCACGAATGACTTTGCACATCTCCTCTGCCTCTGTGTTTAAGTCATTTACCAGAAGTTGACGTTCACCGGTTTCAGACCAGTTGAGAGGGGTACGACACTTCCTGCCATACAGAATTTCGAATGGGGCCTTGCCCGAACTTGCTTGAAAACTGTTGTTGTAGGAGAATTCAGCATATGGAAGACAATCCTCCCACTTCATGCCGAAGGATATCACACAAGCCCTAAGCATATCTTCAAGAATCTGATTGACACGCTCGACTTGACCGCTAGTTTGAGGATGGAAAGTTGTGCTGAAGCGGATGTTGGTGCCCATGGCCTTCTGAAAAGACTCCCAAAACTTGGAGGTAAAGATGCTGCCACGGTCTGAAGAGATCACCTGTGGAATACTATGCAGAGAGACAATCCGAGAGGTATATAGCTCCGCCAATTGAGCTGCAGTGATTGACTCTTTGATAGGCAGAAAGTGAGCCACTTTAGTGAGTTTGTCGATGACAACGAATATAGCATCATTGCCACACTTGGACTTTGGAAACCCAGTCACGAAGTCCATCTCAATGTGGTCAAACTTCCATTCTGGAATGGCAAGAGGTTGGAGGAGACCAGCTGGCCTTTGGTGTTCTGCCTTCACTCTTCTGCAGACATCACACTCATTCACGAACTGAGCAATCTCGCGCTTCATTAGAGTCCACCAATAAGCCTGCTTGAGGTCCTGATACATCTTCGTACTCCCAGGGTGGATGGAGAGGAGTGAATTGTGAGCCTCGTTCATGATCGCTTTACGAAGGTCACCTTTGGGCACAACAATACGATCCTCGAAGAAGAGAGTATCCTTGTCATCAAGGCGGTAGCACTTGTACTTGGGTTGGCTCTTGGCAATCCCAATCTTCACCTTCTTCACCATAGCATCAAGAAGTTGAGCCTCGCGAATCTGGTCTTCCAAGGTAGGAGAGACTTGAAGGTTGGCGAGGAAACCTTCAGGAACAACTTGCAGATTAAGTTTGCGGAAAGCTTCACAAAGCTCGGTTTGGTAAGGCTTGAGAATCAGACTGTTGCAATAAGCCTTCCTGCTCAATGCGTCAGCAATCACATTAGCCTTTCCTGGAGTATACTCGATACTCGGATTATACTCTTGAATCATTTCGACCCATCGAGTCTGCCTGAGGTTGAGATTAGGCTGAGTGAAGATGTACTTAAGACTCTTGTGGTCAGTGAAGATGTCCACTTTTCTTCCCAATAAGAGATGTCTCCAAGTCAAAAGAGCATGCACAACTGCTGCCAACTCGAGGTCATGAGTGGGGTAGTTCTTCTCGTTGGGCTTCAACTGGTGAGAGGTATAAGCCACAACTTTTTTCTCTTGCATCAACACTGCACCAAGACCTTGGAGAGAGGCATCGCAGAAGACCTCGAACGGTTTAGATTCATCAGGAGGAGTCAGAACTGGAGCAGTGACCAATTTCTCTTTCAAAGTGTTGAAAGCGATGTCACATTCCGGAGACCAAATGTACTTGACGTGCTTCTGGAGAAGGTTTGAATGAGGCTTCACGATCTTTGAAAAGTTCTCAACGAACCTTCGACAATAGCTTGCGAGACCGAGGAAGCTACGGAGTTGCTTCACGTTCTGAGGCGGTTCCCAATTCACAATTGCGGACACCTTCTCAGGATTCACCGCAATGCCCTTGGCAGAGATGATATGCCCAAGATAAAGAACCTCATCGAGCCAAAACTCGCACTTTGAGAACTTGGCGTAGAACTGGTGTTCCCTGAGCTTATCGAGCACCAAACGCAAGTGCTTGGCATGATCTTCCTTGTTCTTCGAAAAGACCAGAATGTTGTCGAGATAGACCAAAACAAAGTCATTTGTGTAGGCGTTGAAGATGAAGTTCATCATGCGAGAGAAAGTAGGAGGAGCGTTGACGAGGCCAAAAGACATGACAGCGTATTCATATGAACCATAGCTTGTCCTGAAAGCCGTCTTGGGAATATCTTGCTCACGGATTCGAATCTGGTGATAACCCGTACGGAGATCAAGCTTGGAGAATACTTGGGCACCTTTGAGTTGTTCGAACAGCTCGTTGATGTTGGGAAGTGGGTACTTGTTCTTGATAGTCTTCTTGTTCAATGGACTGTAGACAACACAAAGTCGGTCCATTCCATCCTTCTTCTTCACAAAGAGTACTCCACAACCCCACGGAGAGGAACTAGGTCGGATGAGACCCATTCGCTCTTGAATATCGAGTTGCTTCTTCAGCTCCTTTAGCTCTTCAGGTCCAAGCTTGTAAGGACGCTTGCAAACCGGTTCTGTGCCAGGCTCAAGATCGATGACGAATTCAACTGGCCGGTGCGGAGGCATTCCTGGAAGCTCTTCTAGAAAGATGTCTTGATATTCGCAAACGACTGGGATTTGCGAGATGGCATCCATTTCACCCTTCTCATTGAGAGAAAACAGACGGATTGTATCATCGCGAGCGGCAAAGACAATTACATCCTCAGACGAATGAGTCAGTTGAATCTGCCTGGCTGCACAATCAAGATGCGCCTTGTGCTTAGAAAGCCAATCCATTCCGAGAATAAGATCAATATCCGAGTTACCAAGAACCGTTGGAGAAGCCAGAAACTTGTAGTCACCCAAAGTGATAGTAACATCCGGAACGATGGAGTTAGCATGCATGCGCTTACCGGGAGAGACAACTGCTAACGGACTAGACAAAACTTGCAAAGCCAATTCATGCCTAGATGTAAACGGTCTTGAGATGAAACAATGCGATGCACCAGTGTCAAAAAGAACTTTAGTTGGAATATCATTAACAGGAAGGTTACCCATGATGACATCTGACGAGTCCTCTGCCTGAGCTGCATTCATCAAATTGACCTTGGCGTGCTTGGGGTTATGCTTGACCACAGCTGTACTTGCCGATCTCACAGGAGGAGGAGGAGGGAGACGCCTCTGGTTGAAGCACTTGTTGGCATAGTGACCCTTCTGTTGGCACTTGTTGCACGTGACCTCTGAAATCGGATGGTGATACGGAGCACTCGATCTTGGAGCTTGAGACGAAGTCTTGTTCTGAAAGCCAGGGTTGGCTGGGTGGGAAGATCCACTGCCACCTTTGCTCTTCTGCTGATACGGCTGACGGAATGGAGGAGGAGGAAGCCAATACTTCTGCTGCTTGGCCACTTGAGTAGAGGAAGAAGGAGTAGCATCTCTGACTCGCTTCTTGGAAGCATCACACTTCAGTTGAGCAGCCTCTTGCTTCAATGCCATGTTGTAGAACTCATCGTACCTCAAGGGCTCGAAGAGAACAAGAGCTAGCTGGATTTCCTCTCTGAGACCACCCCTGAACTGGTATATCATGCTCTTCTCATCAGGGACGTCCTGCTTAGCAAAGCGGGCGAGCTTCTGAAACAACTTGTTGTAGTCATAGACAGACAAAGAACCTTGCTTCAGGTTGCGGAATTCCTCACGCTTGCTTTCAACCACGCTGCGAGGAATATGATGAGCTTTGAAGTCTTGACGGAATTCATCCCAGGTAATCACACGCCCTCCTCTAGAATCCTTGTACTGCTGGAACCATTCTGCAGCTTGGTCTTTGAGTTGGAAGGAAGTGAACTTGACAAAGTCCTCAGGCCTGACGTTACTGCACTCGAAATGCTTGCACAAGTCCACAAGCCAATCGTCAGCATCAGTTGCCTCAACACAATTGCTGAAGGTCTTTGGCTGGTTAGCAAGGAACTGGTTGAGTGTAGCAAAGTGATTCTGATTGTTGCCTTGGTTCGCTTGGTTGCGCTCTTGAAGAATTTGCATGATTAACTGCGTGTTTGCATTGGTTGCGGCCAGCACAGCTTGCCATGCCTCCGGAGGAGGTGGAGGTGGTGGCGGATCCTGATTCTGATTCTGATTTTTTCCCTTAGCGGGAGCCATCCTGAAGAAGGTGACATCCGTTAGCACATTGACAGATAAAATTGAAGCTGAATCAAGCGGGTTGAAATTGCAACATATAGTCTTCACATCCGAACATAAGAACGAATGCATTCCAATTGAAATGGTCACATATCCATAAATTGAGAAGCCACTTAGAATTTAGGTAGAGGAATAAATCAACAAGGTACGGATCAAGAACGAATACTCGGTAAGAAATCCCAATCTCAAACCAAATATCCGTGGAAGAAAAGCTAGAGCTACAAGAATTCCCACCTATGAAACTCCCGAACCTTTCCGGTTATGCAATCAGGTGTTGGGGATACAGGGGAAGCATAAGATCTCACCCAAATCTAGCAAATCCTACATCCAGCTATATCCATCCTTCAACACATAACCGAGAAAAACTTCGGAAACCATCTACCTTAACCTTCGAAAAGCATCCGTTATACAATTATGGCAATGCTCCCGAACTCCCGCCCTAGTACTGGGTGGCGTCGAGGTTATCTCACCAACAACTGCATAAAAGAGATTTTCGATGTCGACGAACTAAACTCAGGTATTCCAGAACTGCAACGATAAAATTGTGACAACAACACCCGGAGCTCAACTCCCCGGGACACTGCCACAACCCCTAAATGATAGGAGGCACCAAGAACAATGTTCT
The DNA here is from genome assembly GCF_003073215.2 of Triticum urartu. NCBI lineage: Eukaryota > Viridiplantae > Streptophyta > Magnoliopsida > Poales > Poaceae > Triticum > Triticum urartu. The sequence goes on along the minus strand of NC_053027.1, from coordinate 184,600,310 downwards.
CATCACAAAACCATCGGAACGATTCCAAGATACCCGCGTGATCCTAAATTTTTTTAGTGAAATTTGAGAAGAGAAGAGTCAAAACTCTACGTCAGGATGCCTTACCAGAGCGATGAAGGGACTGGGGAGTAAAAAGAATTCCTAAAACTCTCTGATATATAATTCCTAAATGACTCAAAACATTTTTCTAGACTCAACAACGACTGATAAAAATGATCAAGCAGTAGGGGCTCCTAAGGTCGGGGAAGGCTCTGATACCAACTTGTAACGCCCTCGATGCGGCTATATCTCCTACGTGTCGAAGCACGACTTAGAGGCATAACCGCATTGAAAGCAATGTCGCAAGTAAGGCAATCTTCACAACATCCCATGTAAATAGATAATAAAAGGGGAAGGTACATAGTTGGCTTACACTCGCCACGTCAACCAAAGTACATAAATAGCATTACATCATCCAATCACTCATGGCCCGACTACGGTGCCAAAATAAAGGATCAACCCAACATGCGACACGGTCCCGATCGCCCCAACTGGGCACCACTACTGATCATCAGGGGAAGACACATAGTAACGGCGTGAGTCCTCGTCGAACTCCCACTTGAGCTCAAGCGCGTCATCTGGAACGGAGTCATCTGGCCCTGCATCTGAATTGGAAGTAATCTGTCAGCCACGGGGGACTCAGCAATCTCGCACCCTCGCGATCAAGACTATTTAAGCTCATAGGTAAGGCAAGGTAATATGTGGAGCTGCAACAAGCGACTAGCATATATGGTGTCTAACCTATTCGCAAAAGAGAGCGAGAAGAGAAGGCAAAGCGCGAACGAAGAACTAGAGAACAACCTGCGGCAAGCATTAATCCAACACCGTGTTCACTTCCCGGTCTCCGCTGAGAAGAGACCATCACGGTAACTCACACAGTTGATTCATTTTAATTAAGTTAAGGTTTAAGTTATCTACAACCGGATATTAACAAATTCCCATCTGCCCCATAACCGCGGGCACGGCTTTCGAAAGTTCAAATCCCTGCAGGGGAGTCCCAACTTAGCCCATGACAAGCTCTCACGGTCAACGAAGGATATACCTTCCCGAGACATTCCGATCAGACTCGGTATCCCGGTTCTACAAGACACTTCGACAAGTTAAAACAAATCCAGCAACACCGCCCGAATGTGCCGACAAATCCCGATAGGAGCTGCACATATCTCTTCTCAGGGCACACTCAGATTGTCTTAAGGTACGTAGGCCAGCCCAGAGTTGCCCCTGGTGGCCACCGGCAGCTGACAGGTGGACCAACACTCAGAGGAGCACTGGCCCGGGGGGGTTTAAATAAATGACCCTCGGGCTCCGGAAACCCAAGGGAAAAAGAGGCTAGGTGGCAAATGGTAAAACCAAGGTTGGGCATTGCTGGAGGAGTTTTATTCAAGGCGAACTGTCAAGGGGTTCCCATTATAACCCAACCGCAGTAAGGAACGCAAAATCCGGGAACATAACACCGATATGACGGAAACTAGGGCGGCAAGAGTGGAACAAAACACTCGCATAAGGCCGAGCCTTCCACCCTTTACCAAGTATATAGATGCATTAAGATAAAAGATAATATAATGATATCCCAACAAATAAACAATGTTCCAACAAGGAACATCTCCAATCTTCACCTGCAACTAGCAACGCTATAAGAGGGGCTGAGCAAAGCGGTAACATAGCCAATCAACGGTTTGCTAGGACATGGTGGGTTAGAGGTTTGACATGGCAATTTGGGAGGCATGATAAGCAAGTGGTAGGCATCGTAGCATAGGCATAGCAAAAGAGCGAGCATCTAGCAAAGCAAAGATAGAAGTGATTTCGAGGGTATGATCATCTTGCCTGCAAAGTTGTCAGAGTTGACTGGATCCTCGAAAGCAAACTCAACGGGCTCCTCGTTAGCGAACTCGTCTCCCGGCTCTACCCAAACAAGACAAACAAGCAAAAGGAACACAATCAACCACGTGCAAATGCTCGAACAACATGATGCAAACATGGTATGCTATGCGGGATGCGATATGTGATGCATATGCAAGATTTGACAAGGAATGAATGAACCTGGCCTCAACATGGAAATCCAAGAGTGCCACTGGAAAGGTGAGGTGATTTCGGTTGAAATCGATATAAAGAACACCGGAATCGGATGCACGGTTTGGAAATGGCAAGCAAAACAAATATGGCACTGGTCTGCGATAAACAGCAAGTAGCCATCTAAATGCATCAAGATAATTAAGCTACAGTACTCAAACATGGCAACAAAACACATGGAAGGTATCCAATCATGAAGCTTAACAAAATATGAACACTGAGCTACGGCCAATTCATCCATTAACAGGTTCAAACAAGCATGGCAAAAGTGCAATTGGTAAACAGATTTCAGACTTGGTGAAATTAACACTTGTCTGGAATTTCAAATCAGGTAGCACACTTTGGAGCAAGAAAACTATATGCTACAGGAACTTAACATGGCAAAGTAAGGCATGGCATGGAGCTACTCAAAGAGCTTAACATAAGTCCCTTAGTGACCTTGAGCCAAAAGGGATCAGAAAATACAATTGCAAGCATGTGAACATGGCAAAAACATAATCAGATCACAGACTTGGTGAAAAACTGGAGCATGCAAATATCTCAGCGAGTAGGCATGTTTACGAGCTCGATGCACTCACTAAAGAGCAAGGCATGACAATCTAAGCATACACCCATCAATAATACACATTATATAAGCTAGAAATGGCAAGAACAACAACATAGCATGCACGGATCAACTACAACATCCTCGGCAAAATCGCTAACAAGTAGACAATCTGCCTAGATTCATGAAATAGCAAAAGTAGAGCTCGATTGACTCAAGCTAGGGTGCTCCATAATTGCAAACAAAGACAAGGATGGAGAGAGCACTACAAGATTAACAAAACATCCTTACTGATCATCCTCAAAAGAGGCACGGATCACCAGGAAACAACATGGACATATGGCATATTGATAAAAACAGATCAAGGACTTAGTGGAATTGCTAAGTCCCTGAAATCAGCATTAACGAATGCATCACTTTGCAAGCTTGTGCTAGTCACGACACACATCACAAAAATATATGGATAACACCTCTGTAAAGTTGGCAAAGCATATAACAAAACTCATGTAGAGCTCAGGGGCATATCATGCACACATTAATCATGGCAAAAATGACAAATAGGTATTTGGTGCAGCAGATCAGACACTTAACTCAAATAGCACTCTTCCAACAGCATTTCGGGCATCAAGATGAGCTCAAATGAAAATGATGCAATGAGATGAAATGATGTACTCTCTGAGACGAACATTTTGATATGCTACACGCCCAAAACGGAGCTACGGATGCGGAGATATAGCATGATGAACATAGCAAATTATTAGGGTTTCGGGGATAAAAAGTCAACTGTCTGGATATTTAGATCTGAGATCTGGCAGGGCATGCAAAACGAGGATCACCGGCCGGATCCGAAGAACTCGCCGGAGTAGGAGGTCTTCGTCGCCGGGGAGGGAGGAGGAGGCGCGGGGCAGCGCCGGAGTTGGTGCAGACGGCGGCGGGGCTCGGCTCCCGCGGTGCGGGCGCGCGGCGGCGAGGTCCGGCCGGTGTCGGGCGGTGGCCGGCGCGGTGCGGCACGGCGGGGCTCCGCCGGAATAGAGGCGGTGCGCGGGCGGCAGCGGCCGGATCCGAGGAAGACGGCAGCGGGGCGCGGGCTTGAGGCGGCGGAGGAGATGGGCCTCGGGGGCCCTCCCCGGGCCGAGCGGGCCGGCGGCGGGAGGAGATGCGGCTGCATCACGTGGCGTCGTCTGGTAGGTCCGGGCGAGCGGCGGACGTTTTCCGGTCTGAAACGGACGCGTCCGGCGGCGGAGAGAGTGGATTTTTAGGGTTTCGGGAGAGGGGAACCGAGAATTTCGGAGGAGGGGCTATTTATAGGCATAGAGGGAGCTAGGAGTGTCCAAATGAGGTGCGGTTTTCGGCCACACGATCGTGATCGAACGCTCTAGATGATGGAGGGGTTTTGGTGGGTGTTGGGACAAATTGGAAGGGTGTTGGGCTGCAACACACACGAGGCCTTCTCGGTCCCTCGGTTAACCGTTGGAGCATCAAACGAAGTCCAAATGGTACGAAACTTGACAGGCGGTCTACCGGCAGGAAACCAAGGCCGCTTGGCAAGTCTCGGTCCAATCCGGAAATGTTTAACCCCCACACACGAGAAGAAGGTAGAAATGACCACCGGAGGAGAACGGAGCGCCGGAATGCAAAACGGACAACGCGGAAAATGCTCGGATGCATGAGACGAACACGTATGCAAATGTAATGCACATGATGACATGATATGAGATGCATGACAACGACAACAACACACGGAGACAAAAACCCGAACCCGAGGAAATAAAATAACTTAGCGCCGGAAACGGCAAGAGTTGGAGTATATATTAGGTAAATTACATCCGGGGTGTTACAAACATGCCCTGCAAAAACAAGTTAGGCGTCCTCTACTTTGTTGTTGCAAGTTTTACGTGGCTGCTACGGGCTTAGCAAGAACCATTCTTACCTACGCATCAAAACCACAACGATAGTTTGTCAAGTTGGTGCTATTTTAACCTTTGCAAGGACTGGGCGTAGCCACACTTGGTTCAACTAAAGTTGGAGAAACCGACACCCGCCAGCCACCTGTGTGCAAAGCACGTCGGTAGAACCAGTCTCGCGTAAGCGTACGCGTAATGTCGGTCTGGGCCGCTTCATCCAACAATACCGCCGAACCAAAGTATGACATGCTGGTAAGCAGTATGACTTATATCGCCCACAACTCACTTGTGTTCTACTCGTGCATATGACATCTACGCATAAAACCTGGCTCAGATACCACTGTTGGGGAACGTAGTAATTTCAAAAAAAAATCCTACACACACGCAAGATCATGGTGATGCATAGCAATGAGAGGGGAGAGTGTTGTCCACGTACCCTCGTAGACCGAAAGCGGAAGCGTTAGCACAACACGGTTGATGTAGTCGTACGTCTTCACGATCCGATCGATCAAGTACCGAACGTACAACACCTCCGAGTTCTGCACACGTTCAACTTGATGACGTCCCTCGAACTCCAATCCAGCCGAGTGTTGAGGGAGAGTTTCGTAAGCACGATGGCGTGGTGACGATGATGATGTTCTACCGACGCAGGGCTTCACCTAAGCACCGCTACGATATGATCGAGGTGGATTATGGTGAAGAGCGGCACCACACACGTCTAAGAGATCAAGAGATCAATTGTTGTGTCTTTGGGGTGCCCCTGCCCCCGTATATAAAGGAGTGGAGGAGGGGGAGGGCCGGCCCTCTCTATGGCACGCCCTAGGGGAGTCCTACTCCCACCGGGAGTAGGATTCCCCCTTTCCTAGTAGAACTAGGAGCCCTTCCAAGTAGTAGGAGTAGGAGGGAAGGAAAGGGAAGGGAAAAGGACAAGGAAGGAAGGGGGCCCCCCTCCCTAGTCCAATTCGGACCAGCCCATGGGGAGGGGTGAGGCCACCCTTTGAGGCCTTTCTCTCCTTTCCCGTATGGCCCATTAAGGCCCAATACGAATTCCCGCAACTCCCCAGTACTTCCGAAAATACCTGAATCACTCGGAACCTTTTCAATGTCCGAATATAGTCGTCCAATATATCGATCTTTACGTCTCGACCATTTCGAGACTCCTCGTCATGTCCCCGATCTCATCCGGGACTCTGAATTCCTTCGGTACATCAAAACACATAAACTCATAATATAACCGTCATCGAACTTTAAGCGTGCGGACCCTACGGGTTCGAGAACTATGTAGACATGACCGAGACACGTCTCCGGTCAATAACCAATAGCGGAACCTGGATGCTCATATTGGCTCCTACATATTCTACGAAGATCTTTATCGGTCAAACCGCATAACAACATACATTGTTCCCTTTGTCATCGGTATGTTACTTGCCCGAGATTCGATCGTCGATATCTCAATACCTAGTTCAATCTCGTTACCGGCATGTCTCTTTACTCGTTCCGTAATACATCAACCCGCAACTAACTCATTAGTTGCAATGCTTGCAAGGCTTAAGTGATGTGCATTACGAGTGGGCCCAGAGATACCTCTCCGACAATCGGAGTGACAAATCATAATCTCGAAATACGCCAACCCAACAAGTACCTTCGGAGACACCTGTAGAGCACCTTTATAATCACCCAGTTACGTTGTGACGTTTGGTAGCACACAAAGTGTTCCTCCGGTAAACGGGAGTTGCATAATCTCATAGTCATAGGAACATGTATAAGTCATGAAGAAAGCAATAGCAACAAACTAAACGATCAAGTGCTAAGCTAACGGAATGGGTCAAGTCAATCACATCATTCTCCTAATGATATGATCCCATTAATCAAATGACAACTCATGTCTATGGTTAGGAAACATAACCATCTTTGATCAACGAGCTAGTCAAGTAGAGGCATACTAGTGACACTCTGTTTGTCTATGTATTCACACATGTATTATGTTTCCGGTTAATACAATTCTAGCATGAATAATAAACATTTATCATGATATAAGGAAATAAATAATAACTTTATTATTGCCTCTAGGGCATATTTCCTTCAGTATCAGCTGAAGCCTTCGTGACGTCAGCGACTGAGCGGCGCGCGCCGGATTGGACCGTAAGCCTGCGCTTGTATTAAGGGGGCTAGGTCTGCTTCCGGCCGCGTACGCAATGTGCGGGGTGTGCAATGGGCGATGGGCCCAGACCCCTGCATGCATAGGATTTAGACCGGCGTTCTGACCTCTCTGTTGAGCCTAGGTAGGGCTGCAACGTGTTGATCTTCTGAGGCCGGGCATAACCCAGGAAAGTGTGTCCGACCAAAGGGGATCGAGCGTGTTGGGATATGTGGTGCACCCATGCAGGGAAGTTTATGTATTCGAATAGCCGTGTCCCTCGGTAAAAGGATGACCCAAAGTTGTACCTTGACCTTATGACAACTAGAACCAGATACTTAATAAAATACACCCTTCCAAGTGCCAGATACAACTCAGTGATCGCTCTCTCATAGGGCGACGAGGGGAGGATCGCCGGGTAGGATTATGCCATGCGATGATACTTGGTTAACTTACCATCTACTCTCTTCTTCTGCTTCAAGATGGAGGTTGGCAAAAGCATAGTCTTCGATAGGACTAGCTATCCCCCTCTTATTCTGGCATTCTGCAGTTCAGTCCACATATACTACCCCTTTCATTGATACCAATGCATATGTAGTGTAGCTCCTTGCTTGTGAGTACTTTGGATGGGTACTCACGGTTGCTTTGCTCCCCCTTTTCCCCCTTTCTTTACCCGGTTATTGCGACCAGACATTGGAGTCCAGGAGCCATACGCCACCATCGATGATGACTCCTACTACACTGGAGGTGCCTACTAGTACGTGCAGGCCGCTGACGACGATCAGGAGTAGTATAGGAGGATCCCGGGCAGGAGGCCTGCGCCTCTTTCGATCTGTATCCCAATTTGTGCTAGCCATCTTATGGCAACTTGTTTAACTTATGTCTGTACTCAGATATTATTACTTCCGCTGACTCGTCTATGACCGAGCTCTTGTATTCAAGCCCTCGAGGCCCCTGGCTTGTAATATGATGCTTGTATGACTTATTTTATTTTTAGAGTTGTGTTGTGATATCTTCCCGTGAGTCCCTGATCTTGATCGTACATGTTTGCATGTAAGATTAGTGTACGATTGAATCGAGGGCGTCACAAGTTGGTATCAGAGCCAACTGCATGTAGGAATCCCCCTTCCACACTCCTTAGCCGAAGACGAGTCTAGACATTGCAAAACTTTTACTAACATGGTTGTGTGCCTTACGGGCCCATGTCGCCATTGGGTGGTATTAAGATCTTTTATTTCTCGTCTATACTCTGGGATTCTGATCTCTCTTCTAGTTGGGTTAAATGATTTTACTAACTCTGACTCTAGGTTCTCGTATTACTTTCTCCCGGAGAGCCCCTCACTCCAGATGATTACTTGGTGCACCAGAAGATTCCGAAGATACTATCTGATGTTCTCTCGAGACTTTGTGACCATCGCTTTTGCTATTCCCGACCACCGATAAATCCTTAAGGATAACTACTTACACTTGTCGCTCATACCTTCGTACCCAGTTGCCCTTGTTATTACTTGATACCCTGAAAAATTATCCGATATTCCGAGAATCCTTTGTGTCTACTGCTTTGTAGCTCTTTTCCGCATTATTACCCCTACGGAAAATTCCTCATACTTGCTGAGTGTCCTCTCATTCCCAGTTGTTCATGTGTTTCACAAAAGTCTTCGAAGTCCCATTCAATCTTCCGAAAATCCCGAGCAGCCTATTGCTCTTAAAATTCTCGCTTGCTTACACTATGGTTAATCCCATATGTCTCGTAATCTTAATGGCATCCCTTGTCATTATCATTTTGAGTCTTTTGATTCAATATGTTGCGAATGCTCGCAATCCTCAATCATATCCTAGAATTCATCCTTCTATCTCAGACGTCATTTTAAGCATGGGCTGGATATCGACTAATCAGATTGCCATCGACTGAACCCCTAAGCCTACGCAACTTATCCATCCTTAAGCAGAGCGTTTGCTTCTGATCCTTTGATTGGAAATCATAATTCTTTTGCATTTGAGCTTTGATTCAGTCAATTGTTTCTATAGTCTGATCTCCTTGCATTTTTTCTCTGGTTGAGTACTGATGCTCACATCATATCCCTTGAGGACCACTGGATCCTTTGTTGGATTTTATCCGATAGCGTCCTTCATATTCAATCACTTTGGAAGTTCTTTCTCTAATTTATAATGCCATTGGTAAATCCTATCCTCTAATTGGCCATTCATGCTTTGCTTTTGAGTTGGTGATAATTACTCTTGAACTTGTGGTATATGTTCCTAAGATGCCCTGATGGGTTGAACCAATGCCTTCCCTAATCTATGTGAACCCGAAAGATTTCACGGGTCATACTTATCTGGTATTGCACCAGGTAAAACTTTCAACAACTAATGACATATTCGAAAAATGAGAAGTGAATGGAAGGTTATACATTGAAGAAGTGGGAGTCGACCTTGAACTTTGCATTCATGCCCATGGACACGATGCAGATCTTAGCATGGAAGCTTCTCATAAAATAGTTAACCCCTTGTTATAAGTTCTTGTATCTGTGGTTTGATCATCTACAATTGTGCTTCTGACCATATTGTTCCCCTTTGACCCCTTTTGTCGGACAAGTTAAAGTACTTGTGTTCTGTAGGTCAATGCATCCGTCCAACCCTTACTTTGGTCTACCATCGAGTATTACACTCTGGTATCTTGAGAATATCATGGAACAACATAACTTCTTATGGGTTCTTCATGAACTGTTATTTCTCACCGATTCCAATTTTCTTGGGTTCTGGGTTGTTGTCAACAGAGAACACCGAATAGTGAATTGAGCCCGCACTCTGATTCAATAACTCTAAGTAATTTTTTTTGCTTACGAGTTTAATAATCATTCAAGTCATCCCAAGCCTTGTCGGCTATATCATTATCGTGCTAAATTTTAACTGTGCTACCTGGTCCTTCCTCCCGGAGCACAATTTTCGACGATGAGCTAAGCTTATGTCGATCTTCCTCATCATATCCTTTCGCCTTGAACAACAAGCTTGATTTCGAGTATGTGTCCTACCCTTGGTTCCAATAACCTTTTGCTTCATCATTCCTTGACTTGATGTCATCGCCGATCGATTACACCTGCATGAAATCTCTCAAGATTCTTGACAAATATGTCGTGATCATCATCAACATTCTAAGCTCTTCCAGGATATCAATTGAATTCATGATGAGAAATACCATCCTTGCCCTCAATGATTTGTGTTATCATCGATAGCTTTATTGCCCTCCTTCCAACACAAACTTGTTCATGTCTCGTGAAGTACCTTGAGTTCCTTTCTATCTAGCTGGTGTTATGATCTACCTTGGAGTATTACCATCTTTTATGTCAAGAATGTTGTGAGAATTGCTCCACCTCTGAAGAATTCTTGATATAGTAATACCTCTCACCATATGCGTTCATTTCTTGGCCCCCGTGTTGTTTCTAACCGGAATACCGACAATTGAACTATGAAGTGTGAATTCTAAATTTCTATAAACCCTATTACTTTGGAGTTAATGGTCGATATCATTCTAACTTTGATCTTGCTACTTGATCCATAATTCCAGGTGCATTTTCGATCAATTTTCAACTATGTATGTTTTCCTCGAGCATACATCATTATATTATTTGATCTAACAAATGTTATCTCCTTGTTCACATAATTGTGGAGATCTATCTTTTTGGAAATCTCGATGAATTGTCACTGAGTCCATCAGCCACCTCCTTATCCTCTCCTTGGTTTAATGATGAACTCTTGTTTCGGAACTCACTTCCATAGTTAATCTCCCGAGAACCTTACAGTATCATCTCATCAATTTGTGTTGCACCTTTTCTTCTCAGGCATCCCGAGTCTGAGGTATCCTGACACTAATTAGATCTGAATCTCGGTCAGATATGATGGTTGGGTCATATTTCCAAGAGTTATAACATTGGTCTTTATATGACCTGGTAAGGTGATGTCATGCCTAGCACACCTGGCTGGAGGACCTATTGTTATAGTTTCCATTTTAGCAAAGTTAACCATTCTTCCATGAGGAAATTGTAAGACTTATTCTGTAAGTTGTTCCTGATGAATTCTTTGTGTATCCAAAATCTGACCTTTACATGATGACCATGTCAATGCTATCTCGAAGCATGTATGTGGTACTACTATCATCAATAAGAACATTTGAAGCACAATGCTAAATTTTCTTTATCAATTATTCAAACACTGTTGTTTGGGTAATGTCTTGAAATTCCTCTCCCCTTACCTAAATGGTTTTCTACTTCTATCATGTCATGGATATCATGCTATGTTTGTCCTTGGGAAGGATATACTTCTGAAATATGTGTTTAAACACATCATTGTTTTGTTTAAATTGATAATCATATTATCCTTTCCATTGTTTGGTTTAACTTTTCTTGAGGTCTATATGATCTAAGCAGTAATATTCTCCTGCTTATGTAAACACCTCGGTGTATAATTCTGTCAGCAAGACCCTGTTACTATTGTTGATGACATTTCGGTAGCCACCGATGAACGAGAACTTTGGCTAATGGTTCTCTTCGTCCCTCGCCCTTGGTACCGACATTTCTGCCAACATAACTGACAGAATATCCTCTGACATGCCTTACTACCATGACCGTGTAAGCTGCCAGCACCCTTCCTACTTCTAACCCACATGGTGGGCCCATAACCCATAGTTTCACATGATCGAAACCTGACTCTCCTGTACACCCTTGTTTCCAAAATTATTCCTCACGGTTGGCTTTGTATGTAGCTCATGAACCACCTTCCTAGAGATGACCTACTTTAGTATCAAACACAATATTTAACTTCGTTGGCTGAACCCCTCTCACTTCTGATTAGGCATCGAATGACTGCCTGCCCGCTCGAAACTTCTCATGATACCTCCTCACTTTGCTCTCGATAATGTCTTAAGTTTCAATTCGAGAGTTACTTTCTGCCACCTTCCCTGATGTTATCTACTAGATAATAAAACATTGTAGTGGTTCGTTCTTCCATAATACCCCCTTATCCTTTTGTAAGTATGATGGAGTTCCCGAAGGAAGACAACTTCATCATGATGCATTGGAATAAAGAATTGAAGACATCAACGAAAGGGATTAACTTCTTTGAGAAGATCCGTTAGAATATCGTAGCCAGAACTTTCCCCCTTACTCCCCTCTTAAATCTCGGGACGAGATTTCTTGTAGTGGAGGAGAATTGTGACGCCCGGATAATTAGACTACAGTAATTCCCTGCTAATGATGCCACGTCACCTCTGTCACTATAGTTAATCTCGGATAGTTCAAAAGCGATTCAAATTTAAAAATGTATTAAAGGTAAGCAACAAAAGTTTTCAAACTTTAAAACTAAAATGTCTGGGTTGTGCCAAGTAATGCAAAGTTAATTGTGGTGATGAAACCCCACTTTTATAAATTGTTTTAATACTATAAAATGATTAAAACAGTAGTTGAAACGATTAAATAAGTGCCTTTGATATTTTATAAAATGATAAACTATTTATTTTTGACGTAGAACTTTTTAAGGTAGTGGGTTATTTTGAAACACTATTTTTGAAGCTATTGTCATACTTTACTAAACTAAAAATAAAGTGTAACTAAAATAAAACAGAAAAGAATAAATGAAAGGAAAAGAACAAATCAAAAAAGGAAACCTCCCTCTCCCTGGGCCAGCCGACCCAAAAGGCCAGCCCAGTCTGCCACTCCCTCAGCCAGGCTGGCCCACCCCGCACCTCCCCTGGCCTATATGGCCCCCTTGCTCCCCCCGAAACCCTAAAACCGCTACCCCCACGACCCCCTCACTTCCTCCCACTCCCCTCGATCTGGATCGGGGATCCACCCCGATGACCACGTCTCGCGCCCCGGACGACCGCGCCCAGCGCCCCTGACGATAGCGCCCGTCCTCGACGGCGCCCCGCCCCGTCACCGGACCTCCTCGTCCCCCTACTTCCTCGCACGTCGCCCGCCCGTGGCCTTTGCCTCGTTGACGCCATCGCCGAACGCCACCACATCACCACACTGTCGCCGTCGCATCCCCAACCTCCTCCTCGGCGGCCCACCTCGAGCCACACCGCCCTGTACCCCGGCAACGCCGGTAAGGCCCTGTTCGCCCTCCCTCGCTTCCCTGCCTGTGTGCGTCCCTCTCGTGGTCACCGCGCCCACGACCACGCTCCGGGCGTGCTCCCGCAGCCACTGGTCGCGCCACGCAGTCCCCCTTGCATTGTTGCGTGAGCGTGCTCGCCCATCCGGTTGCGCCTCCCGTCGCGGCGCCCCTCACCATCGAACCGCCCCTGGCCGCCTCCCTGGCACCGGCGCTTCGTCCTGCCCCCTTCTCCCCGTTGACGCGCACTGCCTGCAGTGGCCGCCGCCGCCCGCCGTTCCGCTTCCCCCATGCGGCGCCGCCCGGGTCCGGCTTCGCTGGCCGTCGGTCACGCCGGCCAAATGCCACGCGTGGCCTCGCGCTCGCCTTTGCGCCCTCCCCCGCTTGCCTCCCATCGCCGCCTTCCGTTGCGCGTCGGCCCACGCCCGCCACTGCCCTCCCGCTGGTGTCCCCCTCCGGTGAACGCCCGCGCCGCGCCGCTGACCACGCGCCAGCTCCGGCTCCCATCTGCGGCTGCTCGGCCCTCTCCTGGGTCGGGCGCCCGCAGCGCCCAGCGCCCATGCTCGGTATGGCCTCTGGGCCACTGTCCAACAGGGCCCACACCTCGAACAAAAAAAGAGAATTAAATAAAAATATATAAATAAATAATTAATTAAAAATAATTAAAATATTAATTAATTGAATTAACTTAATTAATTATGTTTAATTAAGCTAATTAACTAGTGTTAATTAATTAAACAGTAATTAGATTAGTTAAACCCTAATTAGAATAAAGAGAGTATGACATGCGGGACCCACATGTGAGTTTGACCCAGTCAATGCCCTGTTGACTGCTGACGTCATGATGACGCCAACAAACACTATTCTGGATAATTTTGAATTAAAATAATTAAATAAATCCTAAAAATGATTTAAATCTTTTAAAATTAATATAAAATAAACCGTAGCTCGGATGGAAAAACTTTGTACATGAAAGTTGCTCAGAACGACGAGACGAATCCGAATACGCAGCCCGTTCATCCGCCACACATCCCTAGCATGGAGAACATGCAACTTTCCCCCTTCGGTTCATCTGTCTGAAAGCACGAAACATGGGGGATAATTTCCCGGATGTTTCCCCCTTCGGCGGTATCACCTCTTACTGCGTTAGGGCACACCTGGCACCATTAATTGTCATGACATGCATCTATATGCATATGTTTGCATCGTATTCATTGTTTCTCCCCCCTCTTCTCTCCGATAGACTACAAGACTAACGCCGCTGCTGGTGCCCCGATCGGCTACATTGTTGACGACCCCTACTTGCCAGAGCAACCAGGCAAGCCCCCCCTTGATCACCAGATATCGCCTATTCTTCTCTCTACTGCTTGCATTAGAGTAGCGTAGCATGTTACTGCTTTCCATTAATCCTATCATGATGCATAGCCTGTCTTTGCTACTACTGTTGTTACCTTTGCCTGCAATCCTAAATGCTTAGTATAGGATGCTAGTATTCCATCAGTGGCTCTACATTCTTGTCCGTCTGCCATGCTATACTATCGGGCTATGGTCACTAGGGAGGTGATCATGGGTATATACTTATATGCATATACATGATACATGTGATGACTAAAGACGGGTCGGCTCGTAGAGTACCCGCGAGTGATTCACAGATTGGGGGCTAAAAGGACCTTTGTCCCGACGGCCCTCTGGGGGATCTTTGTGGCGGCACGACAGGGCAGGTTGAGACCACCTAGGAGAGAGGTGGGCCTGGCACTGGTCGGCGTCCACGGTTACATCAATTAACACGCTTAACGAGATCTTGATATTTGATCTGAGTATGGCCACTGGCCTATAAGCACTAACCAACAATGCGGGAACAGTTATGAGCACTCGATGTCGTGGTATCAGCTGAAGCCTTTGTGATGTCAGTGACTGAGCGGCGCATGCCGGATTGGACCGTAAGCCTGCGCTTGTATTAAGGGGGCTAGGTCTGCTTCCGGCCGTGTACGCAACGTGCAGGTGTGCAATGGGCGATGGGCCCAGACCCCTGCGCGCATAGGATTTAGACCGGCGTGGTGACCTCTCTGTTGAGCCTAGGTAGGGCTGCGATGTGTTGATCTTCCGAGCCCGGGCATGACCCAGGAAAGTGTGTCCGGCCAAAGGGGATCGAGCGTGTTGGGAAATGTGGTGCACCCCTGTTGGAAGTTTATCTATTCGAATAGCCGTGTCCCTTGGTAAAAGGACGACCCATAGTTGTACCTTGACCTTATGACAACTAGAACAGGATACTTAATAATATACACCCTTCCAAGTGCTAGATACAACCCAGTGATCACTCTCTCACAGGGCGATGAGTGGTGGATCGCCGGGTAGGATTATGCTATGCGATGATACTTGGTTAAGTTACCATCTACTCTCTTCTTCTGCTTCAAGATGGAGGTTGCCAGAAGCGTAGTCTTCGATAGGACTAGATATCCCCCTCTTATTCTGGCATTCTGCAGTTCAGTCCACATATACTACCCCTTTCATTGATACCAATTCATATGTAGTGTAGCTCCTTACTTGCGAGTACTTTGGATGAGTACTCACGGTTGCTTTGCTCCCCCCTTTTCCCCTTTCTATACCCGGTTGTTGCGAGCAGACGTTGGAGTCCAGGAGCTAGACACCACCGTCAACGATGACTCCTACTACACTGGAGGCGCCTACTACTACGTGCAGGACGCTAACGACGATCAGGAGTAGTTTAGGAGGATCCCAGGCAGGAGGCCTGCGCCTCTTTCGATCTGTATCCCAATTTGTGCTAGCCATCGTATGGCAACTTGTTTAACTTATGTCTGTACTCAGATATTGTTGCTTCTGCTGACTCGTCTATGATCAAGCTCTTGTATTCGAGCCCTCGAGGCCCCTGGCTTTTAATATGATGCTTGTATGACTTATTTTTTTAGAGTTGTGTTGTGATATCTTCCTGCGAGTCCATGATCTTGATCGTACACGTTTGCGTGTATGATTAGTGTATGATTAATCGAGGGCGTCACAAGTTGGTATCAGAGCAAACTGCCTGTATGAATCCCCCTTCCACACTCCTTGGCCGAAGTCGAGTCTAGACATTGCAAAACTTTTACTAACATGGTTGTGTGCCTTACAGGCCCACGTCTCCATTGGGTAATATTAAGATATTTTATTTCTCATCTATGCTCTAGGATTCTGATCTCTCTTCTAGTCGGGTTAAACGATTTTACTAACTCTGACTCTAGGTTCTCATAATTACTTTCTCCCGGAGAGCCCCTCACTCCAAATGATTACTTGGTGCACCAGAAGATTCCGAAGATACTATCTGATGTTCTCTCGAGACTTTGTGACCACCGCTTTTGCTATTCCCGACCATAGATAAATCCTTAAGGATAACTACTTACACTTGTCGCTCATACCTTCGTACCCAGTTGCCCTTGTTATTACTTGATACCCTGAAAAATTATCTGATATTCCGAGAATCCTTTGTGTCTACTGCTTTGCAGCTCTTTTCCGCATTACTACCCCTACGGATAATTCCTCGCACTTGCTGAGTGTCCGCTCATTCCTAGCTGTTCATGTGTTTCAAAAAAGTCTTCGAAGTCCCATTCAATCTTCCGAAAATCCTGAGTAGCCTATTGCTCTTAAAATTCTCGCTTGCTTGCACTATGGTTAATCCCATATGTCTCGTAATCTTAATGGCATCCCTTGTTATTATCATTTTGAGTCTGTTAATTCAATATGTTGCGAATGCTCGCAATCCTCAATCAGATCCTAGAATTCATCCTTCTGGCTCAGACGTCATTTTAAGCATGGGCTGGATATCGACCAATCATATTGCCATTGACTGAACCCCTAAGCCTACGCAACTTATCCATTCTAAATAAGAGCGTTTGCTTCTGATCCTTTGATTGGAAATCATACTTCTTTTGCATTTGAGCTTTGATTCAGTCAGTTGTTTCTATAGTCTGATCTCCTTGCATTTTTTCTCTGGTTGAGTACCGATGCTCACATCAGATCCCTTGAGGACCACCGGATCCTTCGTTGGATTTTATCTGATAGCGTCCTTCATATTCAATCACTTTGGAAGTTCTTTCTCTAATGTATAATGCCATTGGTAAATCCTATCCTCTGATTGGCCATCCATGCTCTGCTTTTGAGCTGGTGATAATTACACTTGAAACTTGTGGTATATGTTCCTAAGATGCCCTGATGGGTTGAACCAACACCTTCCCTAATATATGTGAACCCGAAAGATTTCACGGGTCATACTTATCTGGTATTGCACCAGGTAAAACTTTCAACAACTAATGACATATTTGAAAAACAAGAAGTGATTGGAAGGTTATACATTGAAGAAGTGGGAGTCGACCTTGGACTTTGCGTTCCTGCCCATGGACACGATGCAAATCGTATCATGGAAGCTTCTCGTAAAATAGTTACCCCCTTGTTATAAGTTCTTGTATGTGTGGTTTGATCATCTACAATTGTGGTTCTGACCATATTGTTCCCCTTTGACCCCTTTTGTCGGACAAGTTAAAGTACTTGTCTTCTGTAGATCAATGCATCTATTGAACCCTTACTTTGGTCTACCATTGAGTATTACACTCTGGTATCTTGAGAATACCATGGAACTGCATAACTTCTTATGGGTTCTTCATCAACTGTTATTTCTCACCGATTCCAATTTTCCTGGGTTCTGGGTTGTCATCAACCGAGAACACCTAATAGTGAATCGAGTCCGCACTCTGATTCAATAACTCCAAGTAATTTTTGTTGCTTACGAGTTTAATAATCCTTCAAGTCATCCCAAGCCTGATCGGCTATATCATTATCATGCTAAATTTTACTATGCTACCTGGTCCTTCCTCCCGGAGTACAATTTTCGACGATGAGCTTAGCTTATGTCGATCTTCCTTGTCATATCCTTTCGCCTTGAACAACAAGCTTGATTTCGAGTATGTGTCCTACCCTTGGTTCCAATAACCTATCGCTTCATCATTCCTTTGACTTGATGTCATCGCCGATCGATTACACTTGCATGAAGACACCTTTGTGATAGGTTTGATCTTGTGGCGCTCAATCTCAGAGACGGAAAGGGACATGACAAGTATTTGTATCATTGTCATTAAGGATAAAAATGGGATTTATTCATATTAATTGGGTTTACTTTGTCAACATCATCATCTTTCTTAAGGCATTACTCCGTTCTTTATGAACTTAATACTCTAGAGGCATGTTGGATAACGGTCGATGTCTGGAGTAATAGTAGTAGATGTAGGCAGGAGTCGATCTACATGTCTTAGACATAATGCCTATATACATGATCATTGCCTTGAATACCGTCATTACTATGCGCTTTTTCTATCAATTGCCCAACAGTAATATGTTTACCCACCTTATGTTATGTATAAGGGAGAAGCCTCTAGTGAAAACTATGGCCCCCGGGTCTATCTTTATCATATATTAAAATCCAAAACTAGCTTGCTGGAATTTATTTACCGTTATTTTTGTGTGTGTTTTTGTTTATTATCTATCAGTACAAGATTTGATCATTGCAAATAAACGCCAAGAGATTGACAACCCCTTGTTTGTGTTGGGTGCAAGCATTTGTTCTTTTGTGTGTAGGTGATGTTCACGAGGTCTTGCGTGGTTCTCCTATTGGATTGATTACCTCGGTTCTTAACCGAGGGAAATATTTATCTCTACTGTACTGCATCATCCTCTCCTCTTCGAGAAAATCCCAATGCAACTCACAAGCGGCATGGAGATGATAAGAAACGGAAAATGCATTGGAAAAAGTGGGCGAAAATAGCGATTCCAAAACATGATGGTGGGATGGGATTCAAGGACCTTGAGCTTTTTAATAAAGAAATGCTTACTAAAAAAAATTGGAGACTAGTAGCTTATTGTGACTCCTTCTGTACAAAAGTATTGAAAGGGAAATAATTCCATGCAACTGATCTTATGTCTGTTACTAAGAAGAAGAAGAACTCGTTGTACACCTGGCGAGCCATTCTTCATGGAAGGGATGCCCTGAGATTACGCTTGATCAAGAGGGTCGGAGATGGAAACAATATTCGTATTTGGGAGGACCCTTGGATTCCTGACAATCCTTGCTTGAAGTCAATACTTAAGCCGATGAATGCTAATGCGGTTTTGGTGGAGGACCTCTTTGATCATGGTACTAGTTTGTGGAACATACAAGCTTTGCAAGAAAACTTGATTCCTTATGATATGGAGAAGGTTCAATGAATTCCTATGGTTTGTCTCGAGGAGGACATGTGGTCCTGACAGCTAGAGAAATGTGGCAACTTCATGGTCAGGTCAGCTTACTGGGCTATCCTAGCAGCCAAACCGAACTCCATTGCATCTAGTTCATCTGCTTCTTGTAAATCCCACTGGAAGAAATTCTAGAGGATGCCAATACCAGCAAAAGTTTGCAACTTCTGGTGGAGATTGATCAAAAAGTTCATACCTTGTCACGCTGTTCTTTATGATAGGCACATGGAACCAGTAAATTTTTGCCATGTCTATGCTAGGGAGGAAACCATCGCTCATGTTCTGTGTGAGTGCACATGGGCAAAATTATTTTGGATAGAAGTGACGAAATGGTGGGGAGTGAAAATTTCGAAGCTCTCTACTTCATGGGAAATTGACATGTTGTACCATGATTTCATCACAACAGACTCAACATCAATCATTTTATGTGGAGCCTGGTCTGTGTGGTCTTCTAGAAATTGTAGAGAACATGGGGAGAGTGAGCCTTCTGTATCTAATTCGGTTAGATGGATCATGGACCTGACTCTCGATCTATCCATCAGTGGGAAGGAAAATTCTAAGAACAGGGGAAGGAGCCATGCTCGTTGTCTACCTCCAGACGAAGCAATTACAAAAATAAATGTCGATGCAGGTTTTATAGAGGCCGGTCATGAGTGTGCTATAGATGTTGGTGTTAGGGGTCAAAACTGGCAGCTAAGTAGAGCCCAAGCTCTCTGGTATAGCCACACGAAAAGTGCATTTTCAATGGAAGCAATTGCTATCAGAGATGGAGCCAGACTAGCTTGTGATATGGGACTCCAGCAGGTGATCATTGAATCAAATGCAGAAACAGTGATTCAACTCTAGAAGAATCAAGGGGGAGATCAGAGATTGCAGGTATTTTGTAAGAAATCGATGACATCAGTAAAGTTTTTGAGAGTTTTACTATTAGATATATTGGTAGAGAAGCTAATCAGCTTGCGCATCTGTGTGCTGCAAAGGCTAGTAGTGTTAGGAGGCACTGGCTCTGGATTAATTATACCCCTTTGTTTCTTGCAAGTTGCTTGCAAACCGACTGTAATTCACCATCTTAAGTAAATGAGAGATGTTGAGATGCAAAAAGAACACCTAGACCTAGGTGCACCTAGGCGGTGACATCAAAAACTTTGTTGTGCTCGCCACCAAGCTCACCATCAACCATGTTGTAAGCAATGAGTCTAGGTTGGCGACTTTCTTGGAGCTCGGGCACGATAATGAGTGCTCCTCGACCATGTCTAACAAGCGAAATAGAGTGTCATCTTCGTCACCTCCCACGACAAGGACTGCAAAGGGATGGCCCACATTGCCGTCGACTTCACCCACTCTTCTTGATTTGGTTTTTGTGGTTCAGGGGATTCAAGGGCAGACGGGTTTGTATTGTACTTAACCTTGTCACAACAATGTGAAATATGGTAAGGTAGCCAGGCTGGCCAGTGATGTCCCATGTCGTGGGGGGAGGGTAATGTGACCGTTTTCGTCTGTTTTTCACAAACTAACGGGTCAATTCTCCTCTTGTTAATTAATAAATTGATTTAAGAAAATCCAAACGTGCTAGTGACCAATACATGTACCTTAAACCTCCCTGGGTGACTGTATTGGGTACAATGGAACCGAGTGACTAAAATGAACATTTTCTCAAGTATAGTGACCTCTTATAGATTTTACGATTGGTTATGAAAGTTAAAAAATGTGAAAAGAACAAGAATATTAAAACTCCCCCGTATGCGTCTACAAGCTTTCCCCATTGCTTATCCCGCGAGATAAGCTAACTATGAATAGCTGATCAACTTTGTTATTAGAGAAAGCTAACTTGCCTTTAGCGAGATAAACAATCCGCAACAAACTCAAGTGGAGTGTTGAGAAGTACTCTACTACTGTACTAGCTAGTCTGCATATTATATGGTCAAAACGACAAGCAAAATGATTTTGTGTCGGCCGAGTTTGATCCGGCTGCTAAGAGCAACTGTAATAGAGTTGGTAGGTGGGAAGCTTTATATGGATAGGGAGTTTGTGATGGTTATGCGCAAATATAGTCGTCAAATGGCTAACTATATGAATTTTGTTTCCATTGATTTTTTCCTGTCATTTTCTTCAAATTTGTAGGGGTAATTTACCATCAATTTAATCTACTCCCTTCATTCCCTTATACAAGGCTACAAACTCAAATTATAGGTATCAAGATAAAATTTAATGACTGCTTTGCAAATTCATTTTTTCCGTTAACCGGGATCATTAATACGCCCGCATGCATGCAAGAAAGGAATGAGAAGGAAATAGCACAATGTCATTATGAGTACACGCATGCAAGTATTAAACAAGTTAGTAGTACGAGGAAACATCATTATTTTTGCCTCGATTACTGTTATTGGCCTTGTATAGATGCAAAATATATTTTTCATATTGGCTTTGTATAAGGGAATGGAGGGAGCACCAAATATTGTCGATGTTCTTGGACCGGGGTACTCATACTTGCCTGCCTGCAGCCCAAAAGCGTGGCTCCACCAACGGCCTGGTATGGCCAGCTTCAGCAGCAACCACCCAAGACCTTCGCGAGGGCCAAGCCTCGCGAGGCGGATGACACCAAGACCTCCCTAGGGGTGGCCTCACTAGGCCGGCTCCCGAGGAGCGGAGATATCTATGCAAGGGGCATCTCGCAAGGTTGATGGGACGTGAGCCATGACGACCAAGGCCAGGCGGGCACCAGCGGGCGCCGGCAGGCGCAGTGTACCAGTTTTCTCTTTGGTGCTAAGGAGGCAAGCGCAGGCGTGGGGTCCCGAGGCATCAGGAAAAGGTTTCCATATCGGTGCAACAAGACCAAGACCGCCAGGATGGTAGGACG
Organism: Triticum urartu; assembly: GCF_003073215.2. Lineage (NCBI taxonomy): Eukaryota > Viridiplantae > Streptophyta > Magnoliopsida > Poales > Poaceae > Triticum > Triticum urartu. The sequence continues at coordinate 184,578,381 of NC_053027.1, read as the reverse complement.
GAGGTCATCGCGGAGCCCACATCAGAATCACCACCAGAGCCTTTGGCAGGCGAAGACCACCTTTTGTCAGGATGGCTCGTACTAGTTGTCCCCCTTCAAACCTGGCCATTGTGGGATCCCTTCCCGTCTAACATTTGGGAAGAGGACCAAGGCCACTATAAATAGGGCCTAGCCATCACCGTAGCAGGGGGACATTCAGATCAGACTCACACACATCAGCTCATCAAGCTTGAGAACACCTCACCTCCCGAGGCTGTTCATCCACTGTACTAGTTCATCATCAGCCCCTTGAGGCAATCCACCATACATTGGAGTAGGATATTACATCGCAAAGTGGCCGGAACCAGTATAAATCCTCCCGTCTCTTGTTCTTTGGGTCCATCGAGCGAGGCCGTGGGATTGTTGAGCGAGCGAGCTAGGAAGACAGTGTTCTTCGCGCGCACCCCAGAGTTCGAATCTCACAGGGGTTCGTCGGAACCCATAATTCTACATTTGGCGCGCTAGGTAGGGGTGCGCTGAAGCCTTTCTTACGTCGATCGACGCAACACTGCTCTGCCCCATCCATGGCTGACGCTCGGCGGGCCTGTGCTGAGCGCCGGGCCGCCCTTGCCGCTTGGGTCGCCTAGACGGCGCCCATCGGCGGACCTCCCCGTCGCTCTCCATCACCCTCTACCAACGCCGCCACTGGCCTGGCGGGAAACGAGCAGCAAGCTTCATCGATGCACCCCTCTGTGCGGCGGGACGGGCGCACCGCCACCCCGTCGCTGACTCCGGCCGGCTCGTCGTCCCATGCTCGTCGCGCACCCGTGGACGCGCAGGCCGCGCTGCTCATGGCGCGTGAGCTCCTGTGTTACCTCCCCGTCGATGACCTCTACAAAGACTGGCTGGACCGCATCGCCGAGCTTGTCAGCGCCGCTAGGGGCTCTCTGCGCCGTCTCTTTCGCTGCCCCGTCCGCCCTCTGCTGCGGGCGACGTAGCCCATGGATCCCCTCCGCCACCTCCACATCAGGGCGTCGCCCTCACACCAAGACGCGCGGCCCCGCGGCGCGACCCACCACGGCGTCCGCGCGTGAAGAAGACGGCTGCCAAGAAGTCTAGTGGCCGCAAGAAGACGCTCCTGCACTCCCCGCACCACCACGTCAAGATCGTGCGCTGCCTGTGGCGGCGGCACGTGGGTACCAAGACCAGGCTCCAGTAACCACGGCTGGTTGCCGCGCCTTCACCCCCGAGCTGCACAGCGTTGTCTGGCCCAGCAAGTTCAATCCTGACCTACCTCCGCGCTACGACGGCACCTCCGACCCTGCCGAGTTTTTGCAGCTCTAGGAGCTGAGCATCAAGGCGGACAATGGCGACGAGAAAGTTATGGCAAACTGGTTTCCCATGGCTCTCAAAGACGGCACGCGCTTGTGGCTCTTGAACCTACCCGCAGGATCGATCTCCTCCCGGGGAGAGATGCGCGAGCGCTTCGTCGCCAACTTCCAAGGCACTCGCGACCGCCCGCCTGTCGCCGGTGACCTGTGGCGCATCAAGCAGCAGCCAGGGGAGACCCTGCAGAAGTACATCCAGCGTTTCAACATCGTTCGCCTCAAGATCCCCAAGGTGACGGACGAGGCCATCATCTCAGCATTTACCGATGGCGTCTGTGATGTCAAGATGAAGGAGGAGCTCGCCATACACGAGGACCTGTGCACAACTCTAGAGATGTTCAACATGGCGACCAAGTGCGCGAGAGCCGAGGAGGGACGCTTTTCCCTCCTCGAGCTTCTAGCTGCCGACCCAGAAGACAAGAAGGCCAAGACCAAGGAAGTGAAGCGCAAGGGGGCTGCCGTGCTCATGGCAGAGCTAGAGATGAAGCGCAGCTACGACCACCCCGAGTCATCCAAGGCCAACCACCCATTCTGCGCCTTCCACAACATGCACAACCCAACACCAACGACTATCAGGAGCTCAGGGCCATCCGCGACGGGCGCTTCGGTCGACGCTCCGCGTGCAACAACCGAGGCTACGTCCATGGAGGTGGCCGAAGTGGAGGGCACTGGGACGACCGCGGCCCCCGCCAGGAGTGGCGCGACTAACCTCGTGAGGATCGCTGGTAGGACCAACCTCGCGAGGGTGCATGGAGGGACCTGCCTCGTGAGGAACACCTTTAGGGTAACGATGGCCTCCCTCCGCTGCCACCACCAAGAAGGAACGATGACCACCACCAAGACGAGGGGGCTGGGGGTTTCCAGGAACCACGCGCCATAGCTTGCATCTTGGGTGGTGCTCAGACCCCTTCCTCTTAGCGCGTCTTCAAGCAGTTTGCTTGCAAGGTCAACGCGGCCCTTCCCAGGCTCGAGGCCACGCACCTGCTCAGGTGGTCCAAGTACACCATTACCTTCAGCTCATCCGACCAGCTAAAGTGTGCGGCAACTGCCAGCACCCTCCTGATGCTCTGCTCGCCCATCATCAGCAACGTCCTCGTCACCAAGACCCTCATCGATGGCGGCGCAAGGCTCAATCTCCTTTCCGTCGAAACGTTCGACTGCCTCCAAGTGCCGTATGATCAGCTGCAGCCAACCAAGCCCTTCTCAGGGGTGAACGACGGCTCCACCACCCCGATAGGGCAAGTTCGCCTCCCTGTCACCTTCGGCAAGCGCGACAACTACCGCACCGAGCTCATCGACTTCGACGTCGCCCACACCCGCATGCCATACAATGCCATCCTTGGGTATCCAGCCCTGGCCAAGTTTATGGCAGTGACTCATCTCGGCTACAATATCCTCAAGATGCCAGGAAGTTGCGACATCATCACGATCGCCTGCGAGGAAAGGGACGTGGTGTGCTCTCTCGAGCGCGCTTACCAGGCTGTAGCGGCCGAAGACCCAGATAACGAAGGCACCGTCTACCCTCCTAAGGCTGTCCGCAAGAAGAAGAAGCTGCTGCTCAGCGAAGGGCTTCAGGAGGGCGGAGTCTCTAGCGGCATCGCCTCAGGGCCCGCGCCCACGGATAGGGCGCTTCCCTCTCTTGCATAGGAAGGCGTGCCCGGCGTCCTCCTCAGGCTGGGCTCGGGGGCTCTTTTATGGAGGGCCTCTGACCTAGCCAATGTCACGAGGGAGGCACTCAGGAACCACGTGGAGGCATGCTTCAACGCACATGTCCTTCACAAGGGCACAAGGCGTGGAGTGCCTGGTGCTCAGGAGTTCATCACCAAGGCGATCGAGGAGCTTCAAGAAGCGAGAATCATGTGCGGCGACCGCCGCCCACCACCTGGCACAGCTCCTCGTCCTGGAGAGGACGATGAGCTGCTCATCTGCGTCAACATCCCAGGACTCAACAGGGCGGCATCTCAGGAGCGTTTCTGGCCTTCGCACGTTGGTCGATGCGAGGGTCCACCTCACAGCTATGTTCGCATGCCATTCAGCTTGCCGAAAGCGGCCGTCACCTTCCAGCGCCACGTGCGGAGCGTTCTGGCAGCTCAGGAGGCCCGGCATCACGCAGTTCTGGCAGAGATGGCGAAGGTTCTTCATGAGCCTCCTGGGCCCCCGATGCCTCCCGAGGCTCGGGACCTAGGCGACTCGTGAGGAGCAACTCCTTCAGCATGCGTCTCCAGCCACTTCAACACCTCTCCAGCAGCAGTACCATGTGACTCTTTCCGATTCATTTAGTTGGGGGCGCCCCTCGGGTAGCATTATCCCCAAGTCACACGGGCCTGTCCCTGCGATGTGTATCCCTTTTGCATCTCTAGCTTACTCTGTTGGGGGCGCCCCTTGGGCTGCATCATCCCCAGGCCACATGGGTCCATCCCTGCGGCATGTATCGTCCTTGCATTTATCTGAACTAGCTTGCCTCCTTGCATGAGTTACCTTATGATTATCACCTGCATTCCTGTTGCCTGCGTTGCTGACCGGCCTCCTGCTCATCCTACAACAGGGGCTACACATGCTGGCACAAAGCTTGTTCTCGGGTCCATCCTTGCAACGCTGACAAACCTGAGTGGTCGAGCTCTGGCTCACGGCACGCCCCGTGCACGTCACCTCACCAGACCCTGAGTGCCTTCATTTTCTTGCGGAAAGACCAGCGGCTGGACAGCAAGCACGATTACAAGCTGTATTCTCCCTTCACACTAACCCGCAGGGATCTACACTACAAAAAAAGACACATCCATGACATTTTGGGCCGAACGAATTTTTTTTCTGTCATGCATATGACACTTCTATGACGATAATTGTGACAAAACCCGGTATCATCATAGATGTGGTGGGCTCCTACTTCTATGACAAGAAATCATGACAGAAAATGGGCTTTTCGTCCTGGGCGGGCCGGAGACGCAGCTGCATGACATTCTTTGGGCCGTCCATGATGGAAAAAACCGTGGTAGAAGCGAGGGCGAGGAAAATTTCGTTGAGTTCCCGGTTATGGTGGTAGGTCGGGGGCCGAGCGATGCGCGCTTCTCTCGTACACGTACGCGCGGGTGTGCGAGGCGTTGGCTCTAACTGAACCCGAGCGAGGCGTTGGGCTCTAACTGAACCCGAGCGATTGCACTGCAGGCTACGCGTTACTGAACCCGAGAGATTGATCGATGGTGTTAACTGAACCCGATCGAGCGATTCCTTAGCTACTACTGCTAACTGAAGCCGATCGATGCTGCCTCTGGATGAACAGTGAGCATTGCAGGGGGTTTGGATGAACAGTTCCCGGTGGGGGTGGATGAACAGGACCTCGTGGTGTTACCTCTGGATGAACAGGACCCCGATCGATCGAGCCGGTTGGGGCTGGATGAACAGGACCCCATTGTCGGATTTTGGGTTCTGGCAGACCCTTGAGGTTCGAACACTGGGGTGCGCACAGAGATTTCACCTCCTGCCTACCTGCACTCATCCGCCTTGCTAGGATCTAAACTAAGGAAAGAACAACACAAGAGACGCAGGGTTTATACTGGTTCGGGCCACCGTTGTGGTGTAATACCCTACTCCAGTGCGTGGTGTGGTGGATTGCCTCTTGGGATGATGATGATGAACAATACAAGGAAGAACAGCCTCGCGAGGGTCTGTTCTTGGCTGGGGCGATGAACTGCTGGGAGGAGTTCAATCGCCTTTCTCTCTCTCTCTTTCTGATCGAAACCCCTCTCTTTCCTTCCAACCTCTCAGCCCTTTGCTCTGTGGGTGGCTGGTCCTATTTATAGAGGCCCTGGTCCTCTTCCCAAATATCGAGCGGGAAGGGAGCCAACAATGGCGGGCTAATTTGAAGGGGGACAGCTAGTATCAACTATCCTGACAAAAGTAGTCTTCGCCTGCGCAAAGCTCTGGTGATGACGCCGTCTTGGGCTCCACGGTGACCTCCGTCTCGTAGTCCTCTTGGTCTTGGTCTTGTTGCACCGAAATGGCAACCTTTGCCTGATGCCTCAGTACTCCGCGGCAGCGCTTGCCCCCTTTGCACCAAAGAGGAAGGGAGGACACTGCTCGGGCTGGCACCCGCCTGGCGCCCCCGGTCGTCATGGCTTGCGTCACGGGCACCTTGTGAGGTACCCCGCCTTGATCTCTCCGCCTCCTCGTGAGCCAGCTTGACGAGGCCGTGCCTGAGGAAGCTCCGCGTCGTCCGCCCCGCAAGGCTTGGCCCCTCGCGAGGGTCTTGGGTTTGCGTTGGTGAAGATGGGCCGCGCTGGGCCCCCCTTTGAGCCACGCCGCAGGCCGCAAGCAGGCAAGTCTGGGGACCCCCGTTCCCAGAACACCGACAGTTGCCCCCGGGCCCAAGGCGCGCCCGGACTTGGCCGTGTAGGGAGGCGGAAGGGCAAGAGCGAAGCGTCGCGGGCCCTAACAGCCTGTGGCCTTGGGCGCCGCGTGGTGGTTGATTGGACGTGGGCGCCCTAGCAACCGCGCGAGTTGATAAAGGAGCGGCATCCACCTATGCTTTGCTTCTTGCTTTCCCTGGTTGCTGCTCAGATCCCCTTTCTTGCGCCTCTCCTTCCTTCCTCCAAAATTTCCAGATCCACTCCGACCGTGTGACCTAGAAAGCCATGACGCCTCGTCAGCCCCCGACCGTGGCTTGGTACTCGTCTGCCCTGGACCCGCCGAACGTGTCGAAGGCGAGCCTCGCCCGGTTGCGCCGGATGGCGACGACGCGGGGCATCAACGGGGCGAAGGTGTTTAAAGCCGGCTCCGCCACCCCTGAGGGTTAAGGGAGCACCTTCTATCCTCTCTTCGTAAGTGCCATTACTGCTGGCCTGGTGCCTCCCTTCTCCGAGTTCTTCTTCTCTGTCCTCCGCCACTATAAGCTACAAGCCCTGCATCTCCACCCCAACTCCGTCCTTCTCCTGGCAATCTTTGCCTATTACTGTGAGGCTCACGTAGGGGTGCAGCCCTCACTGGCCTTGCTGCGCCACTACTTCTACCTCCGGACCTCTCGTGGTACTGCTTCCGCGTGCGCGAGCTTCGTCGCGTACGGTGGTGCCATTGCCATTTCGAACCCCGGGAAAAGGATTGAGGGCTTCAGGAGCAAGTGGGTCTTGGTGGATGCTGGGCGCATCCACCCTCGGCTGATCTTGCCCACGGAGCAGCCCACGAGCTCCAGCGATTGGGGTCGAGCGGAGCTCACAGACCCCCGCGCGAAGCTGATGTTGGAGAAGATGGACGTGGATCTGAGGCCGACCAACATGGAGGCGGCGAAGCTGACCGGCACGTCGCTGCTGAGGGAATTCCTGGAGCACCAGCTGGCTCCGCTTCGGCAGTACTCACTTCCGATGTGGAGGCCCCGCCCGAGCCCCGCGGCCTTAGCCGACGGAGATCTGGCTGCTGTCCTCCAATCTCTGGTCGGGGTCAATGTGGCGAGGTTGGCGGGCGCTCCCACGCCCTTGTTCCTCCGCGACGACTGGGAGCAGGTAGTGGAGTCCATGCCCGTCTTCAACGGGGATGGGCCCGTGCCCATGGAAACTCCCGAGGAACCGGTGGACGTGCCCTCCGATGACTCCAGCGAAGAGGAGGAAGGAGGGGAGCGGGGAAAAGGGCCTGACTCCGAGGCGACTGACGGAGAGTCGAGGGCTCCCCTCCCCGGCGCGGGTCCCGCGTTCTCCGCATCTCTCCGAGCGATGACGACAAGGATGACGACGAAGACGACGACGAGGACAACGACGAGCAGGACGGCGGGAGCTCGCCCCCGATCCCGAAGAAGGACAGGACCGGGCTGATCTCCCGCGGGTCTGCCCCGGCCCCGGGGCGGACTGGAGACGCACCTTCCGCCTCCAAGCTTCCCGAGGTTGACCCTTCCAGCCGGCTTTCAGGCTTCAAATTTGGCCGGAGGCCGCTTGAGCTCACTGGCGACGACCCGTAAGTATTCAATTCTTGTCTTTATTTCTTGCTCTACTTCTGAGGCTTGACGTCCGCATTTCTTGGATAGGCTGGCGCCCGCAGCAAAGAAGCCGAAGGGGGCTCCCGAGGTTCTACCCGTGGCAGCGCCTCTGCCTGTGAAGGAGGGTGACCGCGATGCACAGGCTTCTCCTGCTCGGTTGTCCTCGCGAGGCCTGGCTGAGCCGGCTGGGGCGAGCTCAGCCCCCACGGCCCAAGTGGCTCCCGAGGTGCTCTTGCCTGCCGCCGCAACTTCAGCTGTCGGGGCGCGGCAGACTCCGCCTCAGGATGCTGTGCCCGCACTGCCGTCTTCTCCTCCTACTCCACCAGCTGCTGTCTCTCCGACTCCTTCTGCCATTCTGGATCGTGCTGTTGCTGAGCTGGACCGACTGCGTCAGGATCTTCTTGGCGCTGACCCCCGCTTGGTGGCCGGGCGCTTGGAGCTGGCTTCAGGATGGGTTCGCTCCGACGCTTCGATTCGGGCGGCGCTGGTCCAGGCCTCGACGACGTGCGACGAGGAGAAGCAGGCTGTCCTTGAGGTGAAGGCTGCTCGGGATGCAGCCCTGGGGGAGGTGGTCGACGTCCGTGGACGTTGCAAGGCGCTGGAGGGCGAACTGCAAGATTTGCGGGACCAGCTCGCGAATGAGGTCCGCCTTCGCCAAGAGCAGGAAGAAGGCATGAAGGCTCGCAAGGCGGGTCTCAAGGAGAGGGAGGTCAAGCTCAAGAAATGCCGCGCCCGCCTAGGCGCGCTGGAGCAGGAGTTGGGGGCGAGGAAGGCCAAGCTGGACGACGAGGCCCTGGTTCTTGCCGAGGACTGCGTGGCCTTCACGGAGATGGAGGCAAGGGCTCGCTCCTCACTGAGGACGCTTTACGACAGCGGCCTGGAGAGCCCACTGGCTGGCGCCGAGGACGGCCCCGCCAAGCTGCTTCCCTTCCTGGTTCACGCTCTTGAAGATGTCGCCCTTGGCCTTGGCCCCGCGGCCGAGGCCGAGGCGCGTGTCCTGTCTTCTGCAGCAATGACGCGGGTCCTCACCCACATCTACCTTCGCGATCCCGGTGTCGATCTCGACAGCCTGCTGGAGCCAGTGAGTGGCGAGCGTGCCGCTGCCGCTACCGAGGCCGTGAAGGGTCGCGCAGAGGCCCTGTTGGGAAAGTTCCGGGCCTTCAGCACCAAGCCGAAGCAAGGCGCTGCCGACCCCACCGCTCCGTGAGGCGTACTCAATCCGCGCTGCTCCATCGCCGACAAGTGACTTCGTCACGGCTCCTGGTTCTGCCTTTAATTCCTGCACATGTATCATGCCTCGGGGAGGCGTTTAAACTTGCGTTTGGCATCGAGATAACAGTGTGGACTGTAATATTTGCTTTTGAACTTCTTGAAATTTGTGCCTTTCCTTCCTACTTGCTTATGTTCTATGCCGGCAGAGCCCGGCCCCGCGCATGCCTCACCCAGCGTTGGTTCCGACCGGAAACCAGGACGGGGCCAAGGAGTGAGGGGCCACGTGACAAGTTAGGCTCCTGAGTCGCGATGCTCAGGAGTCCCCCTTGGCGCACGAACAGCAAGTAGGGAGGTGTGATGTGGGTGGATCTACCGTTCTACGTCTACAGAGCCCAGCCGCGCGCGTACCTCACCCAACGTTGGTCCCGACCGGAAACCAGGACGGGGCCACAGAGTGAGGGGCTACGTGACTAGTTAGGCTCCTGAGTCGCGATGCTCAGGAGTCCCCCTTGACGCACGAATAACAAGTAGGGAGGCGTGATGCGGGTGGATCTACCGTTCTACGTCTGCAGAGCCCGGCCGCGCGCGTACCTCACCCAGCGTTGGTCCCGACCAAAAACCAGGACGGGGCCACGGAGTGAGGGGCTACGTGACCAGTTAGGCTCCTGAGTCGCGATGCTCAGGAGTCCCCCTTGACGCTCAAACGGCCTTCGTACCTTTGCTTCGCTCGGGGAGAGACGCGTGACGAACCAGGCCCGGGGGGACCTGGCTGGGCGGCATGTGTCTGGGTGTGACCCAGGCGCATCCCGTGTGCCCAGCCCCCTCGCGCGGCACTCCCGAGGGGAGGCGTTACGATGAGGCTAGACAATGAGCTCTGGGCTCCCTGAGGTTGGTGCGGTCCGGGGGCCACCCTCAGTTGTTTATCACTAGCGCGGAGCATAGTGCTACCATATGTGTACGGGCATAGCCGCTCCTCGGCAGTGTCGTCAGCCAGCGCGGAGCATGGTGCTTCCACTGGTACGTGGGAGGGGGCCCCCCTTCGGGAGGAGCCCCCGGGGCGTGTACAGCCCCGCCCTAACACGTGGCTGGCACGGTAGGGCCTGGCGAGGTGTATCTGGGCACCCGTGAGCCAGCGTGGGACTCGCGGGGCCCTACCTCTAGGCGGGTTGCGCCTGGCACTGGGCCTTATCTTGTGATGTGTCCCTGCAAATTTGGTTAGATGTCGGCACTCTACGTCCTCGGGTCCCGGCCCTCGAGCTGGTCTCAGCCGTCGCTGGTATGCCAGGTCGCGATGCCATGGACAAGGCCAGAGGGTGAGGGCTGGAGAGCCAGTAAGAGCCCTGAGTCGCGATGCTCAGGTACCCCCCCTTTAACGTGCAAGTGGTCGGCATGGAGAAGAAGAGGTGCCGTGGACCGGCATCAAATAATCAAGCATGGTGGGTCTAACGCATGATCGGAAATAAACGCAAATGGGATACATGCCGCTGGGCCTGGCCCGAGCGGCTTGGGGATCATGCAGCCCGAGGGGCGCCCCCAACAGGGTAAGCTAACAACATGGAATAAAAAGGGATACACGCCGCAGGGACGGACCCACGCGGCCTGGGAATAATGCAGCCCTGGGGGGGCGCTCCCAGCTGGAAATAAAACCCGAAATATGTCACCTGATGATGTTGAGGACGAAGGAGCGTTGATGTAGCAGGCTCGGTGGGCTGCGGGAGCCGATCCTCATGTGCCCCCAGGCCCAGGGGCCTCGGGAGGCTCCAGAGGCGCTGGCGGCTCCTCATGGGCCATCTCCATCCCTGCCAGGGCTGCGGAACGCCTGGCCTCTTGTGCCCCCGTGATGCCCCTCATGAGGCGCTGTTACGTGTCAGCCGCGTTCGGCAAGCCGTAAGGCATGCGAACGTAGGTGTGGGGTGGGCCTCCGCAGCGCCCCACTCGCGAGGGCTAGAGGCGCTCCAGAGAGGCGACTCGGTTGAGCCCTGGTATGTCGATGCAGACGCGCAGCCCACCATCCTCGCCTGGATGGGGAGCCACTGCTGGTAGGCGGCGGCCGCCTTTCATGACTCTTGACTCCTGTAGCTCCTGAATGGCCTTGCTGACGAACTCCTGAGGGTCTGGGTCTCCTTGCCTTGCTCCTTCTTGAGGGAAACGTGCTTCGAAACACGCCTCCATGTGGTGCCCAAGCGCCTCCCTCGTGACCCTGGCTAGGTCGGTGGCCCTCCAGGGGAGAGCCCCCGAGCCCTGCCTGAGGAGGGCGCCGGGCGCGCTTTCCTATGCGATGGAAGGAGGTTCCCCCTGGGCAGGCGCGGGCCCAGAGGGGCCTGCCTCCTGAGTGGTCGGGCCGGACGATGTCTTCTTCTTCTTAGGGGCGGTCTCGGGAGGCCTCCTGCTTCCACGATCCGGGTCTTCCAGTGACGCGGCCTGAAAGGCTCGTTCCAGGGAACACACCGCGTCCTTCTCTTCACATGGCACCGTGATGACTCCGCCGCTTCCTGGCATCTTGAGGACGTTGTAGCCGTGGTGAGTTACGGCCATGAACTTGGCCAGCGCTGGGTACCCAAGGATGGCGTTGTACGGCAGGAGAATGTGAGCGACGTCGAAGTCGATAAGCTTGGTGCAGTAGTTGTCGCGTGCCCCGAAGGTGACAGGGAGGCGGACCTGCCCAATCGGGACCGTGGAGCCATCGGTGATACCGGAGAAAGGCTTGGTTGGCTGAAGCTGGCTGTAGGGCACTTGGAGGTTGTTGAATGTTTCCACGGACAGGATGTTGAGCCCTGCCCCGCCATCGATGAGGGTCTTGGTGACCACCATGTTGCTGATGATTGGGGAACAAAGCATCGGGAGAACTCCGGCTGTAGCCGCACACTTGAGCTGATCTGCTGAGCTGAACGTGATGGCGCACGCCGACCACCTGAGAGGGCGCGTGGCTTCGAGCCTAGGGAGGACTGCGTTCACTTCACGGGCGAACTGCTTGAAGATGCGGTGAGAGGCTGGGGCTTGTGCCCCGCCCAGGATGCAGGCGATCGCGCGCGGCTCCTGGAAGCCCCCAGCCCCCTCATCCTGGTGGCGGTCCTCGTTTCTCCTTGGCTGCGGTGGGAGGCCTGCGTTGCCTTGCGGGCGATCCTCGCGAGGCTGATCCCTCCAGTCTCCCTCGCGAGGCGGGTCTTGCCAGCGATCCTCGCGAGGTTGATCGCGCCACCCTTGGCGCAGGCCACGGTCTTCCCAGCGTCCTGCGCTCCTTCCTCCTCCTCGGCCGTAGCCCCGGTCACTGCGGTCAGGGCGATGGCCGATCCTTCCTTCTCGCACGGCTCGGAGGCTCTTGACATTCGTTGGTGTTGTGGGTGTGGAGGTCGTGGTACACACAGTACCGGCTGCCCTTGGAAGGTTCGGGCTGATCTCTGCCCCGCTTGGTGTCTGGTTCTGCCGCGAGCACGGCAGCCCCCTTGCGCTTCACATCCTTGGCCTTGGGCTTCTTCTCTTCTGGGTCTGCGGCAGGCAGCTCGAGGAGGGAGAGACGCCCTTCCTCGGCCCTGGCGCACTTGGTTGCCAGGTTGAACAGTTCCAAGGAAGTGCACAGGTCTTCATGCATCGCCAGCTCCTCCTTCATCTTGACGTCGCGCACGCCGTCGGAGAAGGCCGAGATGATGGCCTCCTCAGTCACCTTGGGAATCTTGAGGCGCGCGTTGTTGAAGCGCTGGATGTACTTCTGCAGGGTCTCCCCGGGCTGTTGCTTGATGCGGCGCATGTCGCTCACGGCGGGTGGCCGGTCGCGAGTGCCTTGGAAGTTGGCGATGAAGCGGGTGCGCATCTCGTCCCAGGAGGAGATTGTGCCTGGAGCCAGGTTCAGGAGCCAGGTGCGGGCCCCGTCCTTGAGCTGCCATGGGGAACCAGTTCGCCATGACCTTCTCGTCTCCGTTGGCAGCTTCGATGCCCAGCTCGTAGAGCTGGAGGAACTCCGCAGGGTCAGCCGTGCCGTCGTAGCGAGGAGGCAAGTCTGGCTTGAACTTGCCGGGCCACGCGACGCTGCGTAGCTCGGCGGTGAAGGCGCGGCAGCCTGCTGTGGCCACGGGAGGCCTTGGATGACGGGGAACTTGGTCTTGCATGTCCCCACGCGCTGCAGCTGGAGCAGCGCGGGGTCTTGACGCGCGGGAGCAGGAGCATGGTCGCGACGTGCTGGAGCAGGGAGCGCCCGGGCAGCTTCTTGCGGGCGAGGGACTTCTTGACAGCTCTGCTCTTGCTGCGCTGGCGCCTGACGGAGCGGGTTCCGCCCAGGGGCCACGCCTTGGAGCCATGGCGCCTTCCTGAGGAGGAGGCGGTCGGGGCGCCGCCGGAGCTTCATTGCCCGCGCAGGGCGGGGTGCGGTGCAGTGGAACGGACTGCGCAGGAGAGCCCCCTGCGGCGCGGACGAGCCATTCTTCGTAGACGTCGTCGACGGGACGGTAGCGCAGGAGCTCGTCGCCGCGATGAGTGCAGCCCGAGCCTCCATGGGCGCGCGGAGCGCGCGGGACGAAGAACCAGCTGGGGTGAGCGAGGGAGTTGCGGTGCGGCCGTCTTGCCGCACGGACAGATGCTGGGATGATGCTTGCTGCTCGTCCCCCACTGGGCCGGTGGCGGCGTTGACGGCAGGTGACGGGGAACGGCGAGGACGCCCGCTGACAGGGGCCGTCTGGGCAACGCGGGAAGCGAGTGCGGCCCGGCGCTCGGCGTGGGCCCGACGAGCGTCAGACATGGGCGTGATGGTCGGAGGAGAACGGGGTGGTGGAAGACGAATCCCGGCGCACCCCTACCTGGTGTGCCAAATGTCGGATTTCGGGTTCTGGCAGACCCTTGAGGTTTGAACACTGGGGTGCGCACGGAGATTTCGCCTCCTACCTACCTACACTCCTCCGCCTTGCTAGGATCTAAACTAAGGAAAGAACAACACAAGAGACGCAGGGTTTATACTGGTTCGGGCCACCGTTGTGGTGTAATACCCTACTCCAGTGCGTGGTGTGGTGGATTGCCTCTTGGGCTGATGATGATGAACAATACAAGGAAGAACAGCCTCGCGAGGGTCTGTTCTTGGCTGGGGCGATGAACTGCTGGGAGGAGTTCAGTCGCCTTTCTCTCTCTCTCTTTCTGATCGAAACCCCTCTCTTTCCTTCCAACCTCTCAGCCCCCTTTGCTCTGTGGGTGGCTGGTCCTATTTATAGAGGCCCTGGTCCTCTTCCCAAATATCGAGCGGGAAGGGAGCCAACAATGGCGGGCTAATTTGAAGGGGGACAGCTAGTATCAACTATCCTGACAAAAGTATTCTTCGCCTGCGCAAAGCTCTGGTGATGACGCCGTCTTGGGCTCCACGGTGACCTCCGTCTCGTAGTCCTCCTGGTCTTGGTCTCGTTGCACCGAAATGGCAACCTTTGCCTGATGCCTCGGTACTCCACGGCGGCGCTTGCCCCCTTTGCACCAAAGAGGAAGGGAGGACACTGCGCGGGCTGGCACCCGCCTGGCGCCACCAGTCGTCATGGCTTGCATCATGGGCACCTCGTGAGGTACCCTGCCTTGATCTCTCCGCCTCCTCGTGAGCCAGCCTGACGAGGCCGCGCCTGAGGAAGCTCCGCGTCGTCTGCCCCGCGAGGCTTGGCCCCTCGCGAGTGTCTTGGGTTTGTGCTGGTGAAGATGGGCCGCGCTGGGCCCCCCTTTGAGCCACGCCGCAGGCCGCAGGTAGGCAAGTCTGGGGACCCCCGTTCCCAGAACGCCGACACCCGTGGAGGGCTGGATGGACAGGACCACCCCGTGGAGGGCTGGATGAATAGTAGACAGTGGAGGGCAGGATGAACAGTAGCCCGTGGAGGGGTGGTTGAACAGGAGCCCGTGGAGAGGGCTGGTTGAACAGTAGCCGGTGGAGTAGCGCGCGGTGGAGGCTGGATGAACAGGAGCCCGTGGATGAACAGTCGCCGGTGGAGGCTAGAGGAGGTCGATGATGGATGAACAGTAGCTCGTGGAGGCTGGAGGGGGTCGATGGTGGAGATGAGCAGTATCCCGTGGAGTCCCGTTTTGCGGTACGCCACACCCCTCCCGATGAACAGGACCCCCGTTTTGACCATAGCGCTCCAATACAAGTCCGTTTCCTCCGTTTTGCGGTACGCCACACCCCTCCCGATGAGCAGGACCCCCGTTTCGACCGTAGGAGGTCCGTTTCCTCCGTTTTGTGGTACGCCAGACCCCTCCCGATCAACAGGACCCCGTTCCGAACGTAGGAGGTCCGTTTCCTCCGATGTGCGGTACGCCAGGCCTCGTTTCCCTCGCCTGTTCCGTCCAATCCCTCCCGATGAACATGACCACGCATTCCGTTCCGACCCAGCCGGTTGGCTCCCACGCGTTCCATTGCCTCCCGATGAACACGATGCATTCCGTTGCCTCCCCATGAACACGACGCATTCCGTTGCCTCCCCATGAACACAACGCATTCCGTTGCCTCCCCATGAACACGACGACGAGGCTGTTTCTCTGTTCCGACCCAGCCATGTACACGAGCCCTGGCCGTACGTATGCGCGAGTAGGTGTTCGAGACCCCGCCCGTATGTACACATACGTGGCCGTATTTTCTTTCTTGCACCATGGCCGCTGTACGTACGTGTACATGCTACATGCGCGCCTCTACTATGACACATGCGCGCCTCTACTAGGACACGTGCGTGCCTCTACATCGACCAGTATGTACGTACACGTTCGCGACCAGAATGACAACTCTACGTACGCTTCGATCAGGTGGGTCCCGACTGTCAGGCACTTCCTTGCCTGCGAAGATGTAGTTGGTGGGTCCTAGTAGTCAGGGGGCGAATCGTTTTTCTTTGCCCGGACGCACTTCCTTGCGTGCGAAGATGTAGTTGGTGGGTCCCAGCAGTCAGGGGGAAACATTTTTTTCGCGAAATACAGTGGCCCGTCTAGTGGGTCCCAGCTGTCAGGTGGAGGAATCATTATTTTCCGCGTAATAAGGAGACACTTCCTTGCTGCGGCCGTGGACCCAGCTGTCAGCCTCTCCACGTACAGTCCACGTCCGATAGAAGTCGTTCCTTGACCACGTTGACCATGCCGCACCGAGAGCACCAGGGAGGTGGACGACGGCGAGGCCTAGGAAGGGGACGACACGGAGGAAGGGAAGACTCGGCAGTTGTTTCCCACGCGGAGGGGAGTACGACTGTACGAGGGTTTACTGGTTCGTCTGCCATCGCCGGAGAATAACAGCAGGTGTGGGTGAGTAGAGGGATGGCTAGGCCAGCGATGGGAGTACGGTCGGGCGGTGAGTCCTGCTCGGCAGCACAGCCGGCCGCGACGAGGAGGGAGCAAGCAGTCCCGCCAGCGCTTGTTTGAGCGGCTGGAGCAGGAAGAGCAGAGATTGAAGAAGCACGACGGCCGTTGGATGGACATCCAATAGTCAGTGCTTGTGCGTCAACCTTTTTTTAGGAAAGCCTCAAATCTGTGGAAAGCAGCATACAACCCATCTGCCATTATTTCTAATAATTTACAGCCCATTTGCTAATTCTGAAGGTTTTTTTGGAGCCCATATTCTTTTTGTTAGCATTACAGCCCATATTGTGGCAACGGTTAAAAAATTATACGAAATTTTGCATATTTCGGTGTGGTCCGAACTGTTTTTAATCCCGAAATTTCGACTCACATTCAAACTGATTTAAAAAATAAATGTATATCAATATAAAATCCAACAAATTCTCCATGCATAAAAATTAATGTAATTTAAAATCTTGAAATGAAAAAAAAGATATTTGAAACTAATTTCCAGTTTGATGTGTTTTAAAAATGTACAACCTATTTCTCATTACTGATGGGCCATTTTCTCGGCCAGCCGAATGAAAGCTCTCCTCGTCTTGAAAGATTTGCAGCCCAACAGGCCTGACAAAGCGACTTACTTGGCAAATCACACAAAAACTGGGTTGTGGCCATGGACCCAGCTGTCAGCCTCTCCACGTATAGTACTCTTTCGATGGAAGTCATTCCTTGACCACGTTGACCACGCCGCGCGAAGAGCACCACAGCGGTGGACGACGGCGAGGCCTAGGAAGGGGACGATGCGGCAGCGGAAGCCCACGCGGAGAGGACTACGAGGGTTCACTGGTTTGGCTGCGGTGTGAGGCTGCCGTCGCCGCAGGGCCTGGCCACCGGTGGGAATAGTAGGGGGCGGTGAGGCCTCTGCGGCAGCACAGCCGGCCACGGGAGGCTGGAGAATGCGGCACGACCGACGCTGCTTTGGGTGGCTGGAGCAAGAAGACCGGAGGTTGAAGAAGCACTACAGCCGTTGGATGGACATCGTATGGTCACTGGAGCTAGAATCGTTCATATTGACTAAGTTGACAAAGCCCTTCGTCCCCGTCAACTTAGTAGGCCCACAAGTCATCCTCCTAGCAAGGTGGGTCCCAGCTAGCCGGGGGAGTATTCATTTTTTTGTGCGTAATAAGGAGGCACTTCCGGTGGGTCCGAGCTGACAGGGGGGGCGTTTTTTTGCGAAATACGGTGGCCCGTCCGGTGGGTCCCAGCAGTCAGGGGGAAACGATTTTTTTTGCAAAATACTGGTGGCACGTCCGGTGGGTCCCCGCTGTCAGGTGGAGGAATAATTATTTTGCACGCAATAAGGAGGCACTTCCTTGCTGTGACCGTGGACCCAGCTGTCAGCCTCTCCACGTACAGTCCACGTCTGATGGAAGCCATTCCTTGACCACGTTCACCACGCCACGCCAAGAGCACCAGGGCGGTGGACGACAACGAGGCCTAGGAAGGGGACGACGCAGAGCCGGGGAAGACACGACAGTGGATGCCCACGCGTAGAGGAGTACGAGGGTTCACTGGTTCGCTGCGGTGTGAGGCTGCCGTCGCCGCAGAATAACAGGGGGTGTGGGTGAGTAGAGGGATGGCCTGGCCAGCGGTGGGAGTAGTAGGGGGCGGTGAGGCCTCCGCCACATCGCAGCCGGCCACGGGAGGCAGGAGCACGAGGCACGACCGCCGCTGGTTTGGGCGGCTGGAGCAAGAAGACCAGAGGTTGAAGAAGCACTACGGCCGTTGGATGGACATCGTACGGTCACTGGAGCTAGAATCGTGCATATTGACTAAGTTGACAAAGCCCTTTGTCCCCGTCAACTTAGTAGGCCCACAAGTGAGCCTGCCACTAAGGTGGGTCCCAGCTAGCAGGGGGTATTCATTTTTTTGTGCGTAATAAGGAGGCACTTCCGGTGGGTCCGAGCTGACAGCAGGGGAACGTTTTTTTCGCGAAATATGGTGGCCCGTCGGGTGGGTCCTAATAGTCAGGGGCAAACGTTTATTTTGCGATATACTGGTGGGCGTCCGGTGGGTCCCTGCTGTGAGGTGGAGGGATAATTATTTTCCGCGTAATAAGGAGGCACTTCCTTGCGGCTGCCATGGACCCAGCTGTCAGCCTCTCCACGTACAATATTCTTCCGATGGAATTCGGTCGTTGACCACATTGACCACGCCGCGCCGATAGCACCACGGCGGTGGACGACGGCGAGGCCTAGGAAGGGGACGACGCGGAGCCGGGGAAGACGCGGCAGTGGATGCCCACGCGAAGAGGAGTATGAGGGTTCACTGGTTCAGCTGCGCTGCCGTCGCCGCAGAATAACAGGGGGTGTGGGTGAGTGGAGTGGAGGGATGGCCTGGCCAGCGGTGGGAGTAGTATGGGGGCGGTGAGGCCTCCGCGGCAGCACAGCCGGCCACGGGAGGCAGGAGCAGGCGGCACGACCGGCGCTGCTTTGGGCGGCTGGAGCAAGAAGACCAGAGGTTGAAGAAGCACTACGGCTGTTGGATGGACATCGTACGGTCAGTGAGCTAGAATCGTGCATATTGACTAAGTTGACAAAGCCCTTCGTCCCCGTCAACTTAGTAGGCCCACTATACCGGGTCCCAGCTAGCAGGGGGAGTATTCATTTTTTGTGTGTAATAAGGAGGCACTTCCTTGCGTGTGAAGATATAGCTGGTGGGTCCGAGCTGTCAGCGACGGTAACGTTTTTTTTGCGAAATACAGAGGCCGTTTCGGTGGGTCCCAGATGTCAGGTGGAGGAAATCATTATTTTGTGCATAATAAAGAGGCATTTCCTTGCGTGCGGCCGTGGACCCAGCTGTCAGCCTCTCCACGTACAGTCCACTTCAGATGCATGTCGGTTGTTGACCACACTGACCACGCCACGCCGAGAGCACCAGGGCGGTGGACGATGGTGAGGCCTAGGAAGGGAACGACACGGAGGCAGGGAAGACTCGGCCGTTGTGTTTGTTTCCCACGCGGAGGGGAGTACGACTATACGAGGGTTTACTGGTTCGTCTGCCGTCGCTGGAGAATAACAACAGGTGTGGGTGAGTAGAGGGATGGCTAGGCCAGCGATGGGAGTACGGTGGGGCGGTGAGGCTTGCGCGGCAGCACAGCCGGCCGCGGGGAGGAGGGAGCAGGCAGTCCCGCCGGCGCCTGTTTGAGCGGCTGGAGCAGGAAGAGCAGAGATTGGAGAAGCACGACGGCCGTTGGATGGACATCCAACAGTATACAGGCCATTTGTGGAAAGCCTCAAATCTATGGAAAACAGCATACATCCCATCTGCCATTATTTCAAATAATTTACAGCCCATGTGCTAATTCTTATGGGTTTTTTTGGAGCCCATATTCTTCATGTTAGCATTACAGCCCATATTGTGGCCACGGTTAAAAAATTATACGAAATTTTGCATATGTCGGTGCGATCTGAATTGTTTTTAATCTCGAAATTTCGAGTCACATTCAGACTGATTTAAAAAATAAATGTATATATCAATATAAAATCCAATAAATTGTCCATGCATAAAAATTAATGAAATTTAAAATCTCGAAATGAAAAAAAAGATATTTGAAAATAATTGCCAGTTTGACGTGTTTTAAAAATGTACAGCCCATTTCTCATTACTGATAGGCCATTTTCTCGGCCCGCCGAATGAAGCTCTCCTCGTCTTGAAAGATTTGCAGCCCAGCAGGCCTGATAAAGCGACTTACTTGACAAATCACAAAAGGACTGGGCTAGCCATTTTCAGAAAGAAAAAAAAACTACTGGGCTGGTCTGTGGTAAACATAAAAGAAAAGGCTGTCTAGACAGGCCAGAGTGTCCCGCACAGCCCAGTTGACACCCTGCTTCCGTCTCAAAAACAAATTAGATAAATGCCACTCTAATTATGGCGATTCATAAAAATGCCACTGCAATTTCCAAACTTTGAAAAATGCCATTGCAATTTTTGCAAACTTTGAAAAACGCCATTGCAGTTTGCAAACTTTGAAAAACACCACTCCAGACTTCGAAAAATGCCACTAGAAATGGCATAAAATGGCATTCTTCAAAGTTTGGAAATTGAAGTGGCATTTCTCGGATACACCAGATTTGGAGTGGCATTTATCAAATTAACCAAAACAAAAATAACTAGGCGAGCTGTTGGGTCCCTGGTGTCAGCCGCTCCTTGTGCAATTCTCTTGTTTATTGACTATGTTGACAATGGCATGGGACCCAGATGTCAGAAATCCACTAGGAGGAGCCATTTTTTATTGGCTTGAAATAAGGAGGCACTTGCTTGCATACTGCCATGACCTTGGTGGGTCCCTGCTGTCATCCTCTCCACGTACAGTACCCGTTAGTCGTGCTTCAAAACTGATCGGCACACCATTAAAAAAACAAAGGTCGATAACTAATGCGGCACCTCGGGCCAACGCGGCCAGATCGCATTTTGCACGAGAAATTACACACCATGTTTCATTGACATGTTGTCCCGTTCCAACATATTAGTGAGACGACGACGAGTAGTAGGAGTATTTCCGAACGGACGTGTAGGCCGGGGCGCCTCTTCGTGAACCGTGGCAAACTCGCAACCGTCCACCGACTCTTCGCCTTTCCCTCTCGATTTGGAACTGCTGTCGCACGCTCTTCCTCTCCCTCCTCCATTTTCCTTCAGCCCTTCACCCTTTCTTCTGCCATTGTTCGATCGTCTTCTCCATGGAGGGAACAGGCCGGAAACGACCCCGTTATTCTTGCCCCGATCTGAAAGATGACGTGGTGGAGGAACTCATTGATCGGTGTGACGTCATCACCTCGGCTAGCATGGCAGGTTCGTTCAAGCCCATTCTCGACTCAACTAATAACATCATTACAAAGAACCCAAGAGTCAAGGAGCGGTTTGATCTCCCCTATCTTCTTCGTCGTGACCCTGATGATTGACGCCGGCACGACGGAGGCCTCACCCTGTGCCAGTTGATGCCGCTTGATAATGATACGTATGATGTTAAGATGCCATCGCTTGAGGGCAAGTCTTGGGCGGGTGCAAATGGAGATTGGGTTGTTTACATTGGGTCCAACTGCGAGTGGGAACTTGTGAATGTGTACACTCGTCACCGGGTTCCACTTCCAAAAATCTCAGCACACTGCCCAAAGGTTGAGCACACCGGTAATGTACGCACGTTCAAATACGATCATGGTGATTGTCTTCTACGAAAGAGAGCAATTTGTTGAGTTCCCAACCACTCTTGGAATTACAACAACTATCAAGTTGTTGCTATCTTCGACAAGCTTGTTGCCGTCCTTCGTGGTTCGACTCGATGGATATTGCTCAAAATCAGTTTCTTTACATGGATGAGTACTGTGATGCAATTCAATACGAGGGCCTTGTGTTTGCTGCCACCACTCGTGGCACTGTTTTTGCATGGCATCCTAGTAGTTTCGGTACGTTTGTCTTCCACCGTAATTATAATTGTTTCATCCACATGCATGCGGGTTAGCAAGTTTCCCTTTACTAATTAACCTTCTTCTTGTGTTTCCAAGGTCCTGTGAACATCCCACCACCTATACTTGAAAATTTTTATAACCAAGGGGGAGATGCCGATGGTGATGATCACGAGCATGAGGACGAGCAGCGCCCATATACTCTGTGGCGCCTGGCAACTAATTCTGATGGATCACCTCTTCTTGTGTGTATACAGCCCACTGATAATGTTACTGCTAAGGAAGCAGGTGTCTCCCATGGTCGCACTCTCCAGACCTATTCCAACACCCGTTGCATGGTGGGATGGATACTAGTGTGATAGTGCCAACTCCTTCTCCCTGGCACAGGATTGATAGTCTTGGAGAAAACTCGCCCTTTCTTGGACAAAACTATCCGATGATGGTGAAAGGCGATCCAACTGATGTTGACACATTTATGAGAAGCAACTGTGTCTATACCTCGGACATTTGGGTGGTTCCCTACCCTGGTACTGATATAGTAGGCCGCTTCAGCCTGGATGATCGGTCCTGCGTTGGTCTCCAGATCGACAACGGATGGCCCGTCCCAGAGAATCACTTGTGGTTCAAAGCAAGCGTTTCCAACGCCGCGGAATGGTTGAGTTGAAGTTCATTTCATGGCTTGTTATTTGTTGTGTGGTGAAAACTTTAGTATTTATAATGTATCCTCGTTGTCGATGTGGGTTGATGACCTGTTGTATGCAATAAAATGATATGCATGTGATAAACTTACTAAATTTATGAATGGCTTTCGAGTTGCTTCTCTCAGTGAGTGGTGCGACGAGGCAAAAATATATTTTATGAATACATAATTGTACGTGCATTGCAACAGGTTATCGGATGAGGCTAATCAACAATAATAGTACACTATTTGTACTAGCTTCACATGCTTCGCGCCTCGGGCGGGTGTTTTTACTGTAGCCATATGTTAATGTGTTCGCTGTACGTAACCAGCACCTCGAATCCTCGATACTAGTACTATATAGTAGGAGTAAGTAGTAGGAGTAGTAGGGTGGCATGGGCTAGAACAAGCATTCATGTCCAGGAGTATGGCACACGCCACCACCACGACATCCATCTGACACCATATTATTTCTTGGAGTCCGTGCTAGAGCAATCTCTTCAACCTCGTCGTTTCTCTAACTTTAGCCATCACGCAGCGGGCGAGGTGGGGGTTTGCCGATAGTCGGTTTCCTTAACCGCGGTCCCACTTGTAAGGCCAACTCCAACGCAAGACCCCAAACGCACCTCCGTTTTGCACGAACTCCAACGATAATTTTGACTAGAAAAGCAAGACCAAAGAAAACAAGAACCACAAGAATACATTTTACTACTCTTGTAAGTTGGATTAGTGCCTTCTCGATGCATTCATTGTTGATCTGCGAAGGCTCGATCTTGCGTGCTTCTTTCTTCTTCGAGTGTAAAGAAGTAGACGTTGCTTCTTCGCATCTAGTCTCATGTCTAGCCTCCATTCTAGTAGGAGTATCAATAAGTGCACTAATCTCATCCGAGAGCAGAACCGAAGATTTGGTCGGGTTCTTCCTCCTTTTGCCGACACGTGGGACATCCAGCATCCAGGTCGTGTCATGAAAGAAAATAGAGTGGTAGTTGAAGCCACGAGATGTGCATCTTGGGTTAAACTGTAAATAGAATCTTACTACTCTTGAGTAACTCCAAAAGCGGCCACCGAAGATCTTTATTGGATTTGTTTTTCATCACCAGCACGTCGAGGTGAAAGATGTGCAGGTTCAGTGGGTCCTCTTGCGTTTTCACTGACATGTGGGCCGCATGTGAGCAAACGGACGATGGGCTCCGCGCGTCCGCTGGCTGGCTGAGAAGAGAGATAGAGGAGGGCTGAGCACGGACTGCAGGAAATTTGTTCTACGTACCTCGATATAGGCTCGATATAGTGGGGTGGCATGGGCCATAACTAGCATTCACGTCTACCATTACGGCACACGCCACCCACACGAGTCCCATCCGACACCAATTTTCTTGGAGTCTGTGCTACAACCATCTCTTCTCCCTCCTGTTTTCTCAGCCATCGCGCGGTGGGTGGGGTGGGGGTTTGCCGATAGTCGGTTTGCTCAACTGCGGTCCCACTTGTAAGTGAAAATGCAACACCGCACACATTCCCGCTTGAGCGGCGTGCCGGACCAACCGTGTGGGGGTGCGACGCGAACACGTCAGGCTTTTCCTTTTGAACTCATAACTTGTAAAATTTGGTTCTGCTCCATGGCGCGACCAATAGATAGAAAATAATGATTTTTCCTAGAGTAATGAGAAGTTTGGTTCTGGCGCCATTCATGCATGGAGTACGTACGAAAATTATGAAGTTGATGCGAAAGGTAAGATAATTACTATAGTATCATATACTACTACATGGATTTGACGGAAAGATAAAAATACATACAGATCCATCAACGTTCAACGACATCCTCACGCCCTAGTGCGCCGGGTCACCAACCGACGTGTGAGGAGCAGCGGCGTTGGAGGCGAGCTCAACGTGCTTCTGAACAGTGCCGTCCAAGGTTGCCCTACGCTCTAAGAAGGCCAGCGTCCTATCGTCCACCTCTTGCATGTAGTAGTCCTTGTGGATGATTTGCGCGTAGACGTGGGTGATTATGTCGATGGTGTCTTGCTGCGCTAGGCGCTGCGCGGCGAGCGTGACCTCGAGGTGGACATTCTCCGACGCGACGACGGGCAGTCGCAGGGCCACCAGTGCGTCGAAGAGGTTGTTACCATAGTGGCCGTTGAGGGTGGCGGGAATCGCAGAGCCTGGGTGCGTCGGCTGGAGGCTTACGTCAAAGTCGTCCGCAAGCTTCTTGACGACAGTGAATTTGTCGAGGAAACCGACGAGGACCTCGTCGAACAAGGAGACGAAGCTGTCGTCCAAGCGGCCCCTCGCCCTGGCGGCCTCAAGCAATACTACCTGGAGACGTTCCTCGGTGCGGGGCCACAGGCCGGCGTCGTGGACCATCTGGCACAACCGGCTGATGCTCGCGCTCATTGCCTCCATGGGTCTAGCGTAGCTTCTAGTCAACTGATCTTGCGATTCGAGTGATCGCTCTGCCCTCTACTGCACCTGCCTTTGGCTGTATGATAGGTGGGCCAGCCACCCCCTGGGGCCACGTGTCATTCACCCAAAGGCAGTTCCTCACAGTGAATATCCGTTGGTCAAATTATTACATGTTGCTCCTCACAGTGAAGTGACAAGACCCTGCGCCGGAGATGACACCTGAGTATAGGCGCCGTGTTCGGCATACCATAGTCAGCCTCACCGTCTGCAGTCACTACCATCATGGCTGTAGAGCTAGCCTGCTTACAACTAGCCCTGTTCGACATAATTTCCCGTGCGTAGATGCCCGTGCATTGCACGAAATACCAAGATTGGGGGTGGACGGCTCCGGCAGCGGCCATCGCGCCAGATTTTTCCATGACCTTCTACTCCTAGATGTGGTGGGGAGGAGATGAGGCTGATTGTGAGAGACAAGGAGTTGTTTGTAAATAGGGAACAAGTGCGGGCATCTTTTTGCAAAAATGGAGAAGCTTGGTTTGTATGCGTCAGATCTAGATCCGACGGCTATTGGTGAAAGATGGGAGGCACAACATCATCACCAACTCAGGACCTGTTTGATTCGCAGGATTTTGAAAACGTAGGAATAGGACACGCAATATTACAAGTTTCAAACTGATATTACAAATGTTAGGAGTAATGCTGCACCTACGAAGAGGGAATTACTAGGAAGTTTACGTAAGAACTTTCGTTACTTTAGGTGGATGCAGCATTATCGTACAAACTAAAAGCCACCGCCCTGACAAGTCACTAATGGGCAAATACGTTTTCGAGTCTCTGGCCACTTGATGTTTCGAAAACAAAAAATGAGCTCCACCGTGTACCCGCGCGGGTGTGGCTGGGCACAAAGCGTGAGTACGTGCACGGTGCACCTATTCTCTTCTTGTATACGTACACCACCTACGTGGTGTTGTGTGAGAGAGATACAAACCTAGAGAGATATAGTGTGTGGGTTCTTGAGAGTTTTTTTTGTGTGTGTGTATGTGGGGGGAGGGTCAATCAAAATATTTAACATATGCAATGTGTGTGAAATAGAGTCCTGGATATAACATATATATAGAGGGGGCGATCCACGAGAAGAGAGTGGAGGTATCATCGGCTTGAGGTGTCCATAGAATCGAAGAGAGGGATGATGTGTGTGTGTGTGTGTGCGTGTGCGCAATTGATAAAGAATGCCATCGAATTTGTGTGTGCCCACGTCAAAGATATAGAGTGGCTGGCCTACTGGAACATGAGATGGGACATGTGCAGTTTGTCTCTGTGGCATGGATACCTACCTGCAGCGCTCGACTATCGGTGTGTGGTGGGGGAAGAGGGAGGCCCAATTAACTATAGAGGTACAATGGCTGGTATATGTGTGGAGGAGGAGAGAGGCCTACCTCATGTATTAAGGAGATCGATCTGCCTCATGTATTAAAGGAGATCGATCGGCATCCATGCATATGTGCAGGAGATGAATAAGGTTGGGAGAGAGACATAGCTAGAGTGTTGGAGGGGGTGGTAGTGGAGTTGCTTCTAACAAATGGTGGGATAGGCTTGCTAGACAAACGGAGGGCACGCCCGCAATATCAATAAGAGAGCAGATGGCTGCTTGTTGTCTATGCACGTGCGTGTGAGAGACGGGTCAGGAGGCATGCACGAATGATGAGGGGGGACGATGTGGCTGTGGTAAGCAGACGTAACTACATAGGAAGATCAATCGCCCTTTGTAAGAGAAAGGAGAGACATAACTTGTGAGGTACGTCCATCGATGGGGGGGGGTAGTTAAAGTCGATCTAGGTATATGTTGGGAGATTGATCGGTATACATGCGTGTGTGTGTTAGAAGCAAATGAGGCACGATGAGAAGGATAGAGAGAGAGAGGGATGCATGTAGGAGGTGGTACGCATACTATATCGAGGGGGAGGAGTGTGCGAGTACGAGAACAATGAAAAGAGTGGTGGGAGTGAGGCATGGACGGTGACAAGAGAAGAGGGGAAGCTTGTGTTTGTGCTAGGCACACCGGGCTAGAGAGGCATATCGATCGACGTGTGCTGTAAAGAAGGAGCTGGGGGGCCTACACACACCGTGGGTGAACGACCTAAAGTGAAAAGACAAATTTGCGCGATGGAGCTAGAGAATGCTGAGGGAGCGTGAGAGGGATGCGGGCGTGTGCATGCACAAGAGAAAGTTAGCACTAGCTACAAAGATAAGAGGGTTGTGTGGGTGTAAAAGACGAATAGAGATCATATATGCTTCATTATAAAAACGAATTCGGATATTTGAAGAATTTATCATAGTGTTTTAAACCGATGAATGTGTGAATATATGTAACGGTGATGCACATGGTGTGGTTATGAACATGGTATACTACATTTAATATATTTTATCTCTACTCTTATAAAAAACGGAGTTGTTGATGATGGTGTGACTACCATCCTGCATTATTGGCCGTCTGATTTATATCTGGCAGATAGCAAGGAAACTATGATGGTTGAAGTTGGCAACAATCATGATTGTAGATTCTTATTGAAATAGAGAAACGAATTCAAATTTAGTTCGAATTGCAGCGGTAGTATAGACATTTGGAATGCACTAAAATGTTGGTATGAGTAGGTTACATGCATTATACAGCAAGCGAAAAAATTTAATCGGACATAACATGGATTCATACTCCTTCCTTCCATCTATATAGGGCGTAATGAGATTTTTAAGACCGCCATTGACTATTGACAAGATTAATAGTACATGACATGCACAATGTGAAAATTATATCATTGAAAGAACCTTTCACAAACGAATTTAACGGTGTGCTTTGTGTAAGTTGCATGTCATATATCATTGCTCTAATATTTGGTCAAAGTTAGCATCGAAAAACGCATTAGGCCCTATATAGATGGAAGGAGGGAGTAGCTTTGAATAGCATTTGTATAGTAAAATGGGGCAAGACTCTCTCTTTGTGTGGTGTGAATAGTTTTATTTTTTTTCGTTTTCTTTTTGGTTGAGGGAAGTGCGAATTGATTTGGTACGTACAAGTACAATATTACTACACATTAGGCTTGTCCGTAAAATTCAACCCACGTCTTGTTATATCCCGAAAATTCAGATATCGTGCTCCCAAAACTGGCGCCTTCACAACCCGCGCCTTGCTATCCTGAAATTACAACGCGCGTGAAAACTCCCTCCAGCTGCCAAATCCCGACACGCGAAATCCCCCTTCTAACCCTGAGCCGAAAGGCTGCTAGTTCAAATCGGTGGGGGGTACTTTTGTAACACACCCTACGTTTTGGACAAGTGCGTTCCTAAGTCATGCTTCACCCCCTCCCATCGCCCCCTTTTCGCCATTCGAAATCCCAGGCTGCCATAACCTCTCCGCTCCAGCCGCGAAACCCCACCCTCCTCCGTCCGCCACATCACCGCTGCTCAGCCGGAGCCTCTTCCCCGACGACGTCGTCCACCGCAACAGCTCAACGTCCCTCGTCCACCTCCCCAGATGAGGATCCGTCGTCCATCTCGCCGTCCCGCCGGTTCAGCCGCCCCGTCCTCCACCTCCAAGGAGCTTCTCCGACGATCTTCTCATCTATCGCGGCTGCTCCACCGGAACCGCAGCATCCTCACCGACTCCTCGGACAAAGCCGAGGCCTACTCGGCGCTACCAAAGAGGTTGTACACTCATCACATCGCACCTTATCCTTAAATCGACCTCCCGGCGCCGACGGTGGTCCATCCCGCACCCCCATGGAGCAGCTACCTTGAAGCCGGCGCCGCGGGCGACATCTCCACGACGGCTCTCCCCCAGTGCGAGGCCCCTTCGGCGGCGGCATCCATACCAGCCGGATCTGCTGCTGCTGCTCCGGCTCTCGCTCGATCGCTCGCTCGCCCAGTTGCTGCTGCTGCTGCTCTCCCCCTCGCTCATGCTGCTGCTCTGCTCTGATTAAGCCACACTTCAGTCGACTGAATCGACTTTTGGGTCAGTCAATTTTCAGGGGTTGGGGGGGCTCGCCGGAGTTAAGGAAGAACCACCCACAGCGGGGACGGGGGCTCGCTGGAGAGGTACCCCACTATCTAGCTTAGGGTTTAGGATGGGGGTGGGGGTGGGGGGGCCTAGAGGGCTGGCCGGGGCGGCGGTGGGGAGTTGTTACGGGGCGGCGAAGCGGCGCTGGGGCCGGCGGTTCGGCCGGTGGTGGCTGGCGGCTCAGGGGGGTGCAGGTTGAAGATGAACTGCAGGCCCTCCCTAAACTACATGTCAAGTGCCTCTCTGCTACCATTGCGTTCAGTTTCGACAGTAGCATTTAGATTCCACAGTAAATTTCAGTTTCGACAGTTAAGTTCAGAGTCAACAGTTTTTACCTCATCTGTTGTAGTCAGGTGGTTTTTGGTGATGTTAATTTTACATCCATTTTACATCATCTATTGGAGATGCTATTAGAATCACACTTGAGATTGACGATCTCTGTCTTGTGCTGCTTCAGCCTTGACGTCTTACGGCTCACCGGAGCTGCTCCAACGACAGAACGACCCATCACAACAGAGCAGTGCCGTGGACGCCGTCTACAGATTCCTCAGATCTTCCTCCACACCTCCGATAGCCACCTCTGCCTCAACTGCTTCAGCGACCAACCCAATGATGCTGAGGTCGACACGGCTACGGCAAAGAGGTTGTACACTTGTTGCATCACTTATTACTATACATTCACGTCGATCCATTAGGGCTATTTTGGTTCAACGGAAAAACATCGATCCACTGGTTGTTACCATCACTCTAAATTTCTGCATGCTCTCCTTACATAATCTCACCATATTTTTTTCGTATGCATGTCATATATTGTACACAGTCATGCTGAACATGTAGAGAAAAATAGAAGAGTTTTGCGCGGCAATACAATGTCATGCAGACATCACTCCATGGTGGGTTCAATGGCAAACCCTCCTCACCCCTCTCCAAATTGTAATCCAGAGGAAGATATCTATTCTAAGGCGGATTCGGATGCCGCTGACCACTCCTATTTACCCCCCCAAGGTGTTTGCTCTACCTTGGCATGATGATGTTAGTCATATCATGCACATGTTGCCTTGCAGTGCCTACTTTTGACATCATATATGTCATCTGCTTCGTTTAGACATGTTCTATAATGCCACCTGTTTAGTTTCTATATCGTATATGGGAATTATGCACTCTCATGTCTTTTAGCTAGCCATAATATATGTGAAATGTGCAATGCCATCCTGTTTAACCATTCCATTTGTCGACAATGTTTTACATTAAACTACTCTTCCTGTGAATCAGACATTTGGGTGGGAGATGGAAAAATCTGGAGTGAAAACAAGGCCTTTAGAGCAGACAGTGCTACCTGTCGAAGCAGATCTCTTGTTGGGTCCCGATAGCTCCTCAGA
Source organism: Triticum urartu (assembly GCF_003073215.2). Lineage (NCBI taxonomy): Eukaryota > Viridiplantae > Streptophyta > Magnoliopsida > Poales > Poaceae > Triticum > Triticum urartu. The sequence continues at coordinate 184,548,609 of NC_053027.1, read as the reverse complement.
GTTGGATTCAGAGACAGATGACCAATCCTATTCCCCCAGTGAGGTGTATGCTCTAACTTGGCATGGTTATACTACTCATATCATGCATACAGTGTCTTGCATTGCATAGTTTAGACATCATATACACAATATTTAACACCATGTTCTTAGTTCAAACATCATATCGAATGCCCTCTGTTTAGCATATAAATCACATATGTGAATTAAATGATGCGATCCTGATTACTTAGATAACATGTAGGTGAATTATTCATCATATCGTTGAATTATGTTATGCTATGCTATCCAGTTTAGATAGACATCATATATGTGAAATTATGTCATGTTATCCATTTTAGTTAAACAATATACATGTCATCTATTTTATGCCCTCTTTTTTCCACACTATCTGTTGCATCTATCTCTCATACAATGTGTGTACATTCAACTATGTTTCCTGTTTATCAGCCATTTGAATTGGAGCGGGTGATGTCAGTATCTAGCGGACTAAAAAGACGGTCTTCAAATAAAATAGTGCTACCTCTTGGTGGAGATAGCACCCCGGTTGTACATGCACAAGAACCAGCCCTACCACACATAACCCAAACTCTCGCAGATTGTACCCCTACTATGATGGACAGAGAACCGGCATCACCCAATCTAACCCCAACCCCAGCCGATAGTAACCCAGTTCCTGTTGACACAGCACCATCTCCACCACAGAGCTCCCAAACAAGGGCAGTTAGTAAGGCAGCTCCAGTGCCCAAAGGGCCAGTACTATCACGGCGAACCCCAACTCCACCAGTTAGTATGCCTATTCCTGTGGAAGAAGCACAACCAGCTAGTCGTAGTTTAGCATCTATCGCATTTGATGTTGTTAAATTGTATGTGCGTATCTTCCCATCTTGGAAATATTATACTGAAGATGAAGGAAAATGCCAGTTGCAGGTGTTTGTCCAGGAGTTATGTGTAAGTAATGTTATTCATGGCAATTACTTTGCTTCATCCCATACATCCTACCTCCATGATGGTTATAATACAGAAAATTTTCCCATTTTTCTCTATGGAGAAGGACCGATTTGGAAACTCAGGATGAGGTAACCTGTGCTAATACCTCTGCTATCTTCAAAAATGCTTGGTGGCAGTATCGGAATTACCTGAAGAAAACGTACTTCACCGGCAAAGAAACTCATCAAATTCCCTTATGTTCTCCTGAGACACATTTACTGGACGATGACTGGGAATGCCTTGTTCTGTACTGGTCCCGAACCAAGAATGTGGTAAGGTCTATGAGCTCATTTTCTATTTTTAAGTATTATATTCTTGCGTCTTACTGTACTCTGTTCATGTAGAACAAGTGCCTAAACCTGAAGAACAACTGTTCTAATTTAAGATTCCATTGCTACCATAGGACATAGATATATGTTTGTTTGATGCTTTTATTATGTACTAGTACTTGGCAATAGAAGACTTGGTAGTTTAATCATGTCCACCTTACTAATGAACTGGTTCACCAAAATGAGTTTCATATACTAGTACATGCTAAGCTTGTTATGTGTCTGCTTGTTTCTTCTTTTAGAATGCTGACAGAATATTGGGGAAGAGTGCCTTATTAAGCAACGGTAAAGGAAGTAATGCAGATAAGGTTCAGGATAGTGACACATCCTGTCTTGGTTTAGTGTTGGAGTTACTGGCCACTACCGCTTGCACAAGCTATTCAAACTCACTGTCTGAATCAGTTCGGTTTCTTGAGTCTCAACTACAAGCTGAAAGACATCGTTCAGATGTGCTGCGATAAGAAGCGGAAGGACTGCGGAAGTCCCTGGAGCATTCAGATGCATACTTTCTGGTGCAACAGCAAGCGTTGGAGGATTTTAGTGCCAAACAGGACAAAGCTAATTAGCTTGCTAAGCTTATTGCCAGCATGGTGGATACCTAGGATAACGTTTTTTGAGCTCTTCTGAAGTTGTTTCAGTTATGCTCTTGTTTTGCTGCCGCGTTTATTTGCACTGGTGGCCAATTTTGAACTGGTGGCGAACTTTGATGCCCAGTGTATATGATATGCTGCTTTGTTCCCTATATTTGCACCGGTGGCGAACTTTGATGCCCAGTGGATATAATATGCGTAATAGCCGTGATAGCCCAACGTTAGTTGCTTGCTTATTTATTTCCTTGTTGTCTTATTTATTTGTTTGCTTGTAGTCATTGCAGTTCTTTTTCCACGGTTAACTAGTGGCTGCAATAACCTATTTTTTAAAACTAGGCCACAATAACCATGGGTAATATTTACTGTAGTGACACTGGGCCTCCTACGGGCCGTAGAAACAGTGGGCCTTCTATGGGCCGTAGAAACAGTAGGCCTTCTACGGGCCGTAGAAACAATGGGCCTTCTACGGGCCGTATCATCAATGAGCCTTATATGGGCCGTATGATCGATTGGCCAAACATGGGCCAATAACAGGCCGCATTATGGCCGTAAACGGGCTAGAGTTGGAATCGTCCGTTCATGGGCCGACCGTAACGGGCCATCGTTAATAGGCTGTATTTGATGACGCTATGAAAATGGCCCAACGTATTAACGGACCACAAACGGGCCGACTGTAACCACGGGCTGAATTTGGCCCACAAGCAGAAAATGACAGTAACGGGCCATGAGTAAACGAATGCTGGGAATGAGCCCAAGAATAAATGGGCTCTGAGAAGGCCGAAAGATAACATGGGCTGGAAATGGCCCAACGGAATAACGGGCCGTTAATGGGTATAAAGTGATACACTGTTCATTACGGGCCGGTTTCACCACGGGCCGTTAATAGGCCAAGAGTTACATAGGGCCTCATATGGGCCGAAAGACGTCATGGGCCATACATGGGCTATAAGTGAAAATGGGCTGGAATCATATTGGATGGCCCAGATGACGCTACTGGGCCTAATTCGGATAGGGCGTAACGGGCCTTGGGTTAGCGGGCTGTAAATGGGCTATATGCGAACAGGCCGTTAACAGGCTTTCCATGGGCCGGCCCGCCACCTTTTGACCAAGTCAAACGGGCTGGCCTTTTCACAGGAATGGGCCTCTTTTGGGCCGTGCCATGTGTCAACGTATCATAGGCGCCTATCTGACCCACTGACGAGCTGACATGTGTTTCGTCCGGCCAAGAAGACTTTTACACGTGGAAATTTCCCATTGGTCGGGGCTGTTAACGGGTTATCGGATCCAAAACCCGACCCGATAGCTTAACGGCGTTCCGTTACGGTGGATGCCATGTGTCGGTCACCCTTGACGAAAGCACTTCTGTGACGCGCAATTTATCATCATGGAAGTGGACACTTCCGTGATGATAATTTTGGTAATGTCATGGAACACTTCTACGACAGCACAGGTATGACTATCTTGATTCTGTCATAAATTTGTCATGGATGTACATGCATGACAAAAAAAGCGACCAACTGTGACAAACACGTATCATCACGGAAGTGTATTTTTTTGTAGTGCTACGGGGCTTGGCTATGGGTGGCCTCGCCGGCCGCCCTCCTCTCGTGTGATTCGCTTGCGCGTTAAAGGGGGGCTCCCGAGCATCGCACCTCAGGAGCTCCTACGGACTCTCCAGCCCTCACCCCCTGGCCTTGACCACGACACCGTGACCTGGCATACCAGCAGCGGCTGAGCTTGCTCGAGGGTCGGGACCTCAGGACGCAGAGCATTTAGATGAGCAAGGAAGGGGGAAGCCGGCACGGGCCTTGCCCAATAACACAGTCGCTAAAGCGCAATCCGGACGCCGTACAAGGGACCACCTCGGACTCGACAAGATAAGTCACATACTCACGTAGCACAACGCCACAATTGGAATTTTTTAGTTCGGGCAGCCTTGCTCTGGCAATGCCACCTTCCTCTTCAACCTTTCGGATGCTTCTTGCACGCCAATGGGGACCTCTCGAGCATCGCGCCTTGGGAGCTCTTACCGGACCTCGGGCCACTCACCTCCTGGCCTTGACCACGGCATCACGACTTGGCATGCTAGCAACGGCTGAAGCCTGCCTGGGGACTGGGACCTGTCGGTGTAGAGCGCTAAGCTACCGCGAGAACAAAAAGGGGGATAGTGCCGAAGCAAGTCGTGCAACCACAAATCTCATAGTAGGGGCAATAAGCATCGGATCAAAAGCATTACAGATTCCTTACACATACCCACGGGGTTCGTTCTGATTCCTCGCAGTGAACAAAGGAAGAAAAACATCAAGGGGTCCTAGCTACAAGTGTCGCCGTTGATGCCATCATCAATAGTGGGCCACGAGGGGCCGACGCCTACCCCATCCACACCATCGGCGATGGCGAGCAAACGCCGCTGCCGCGCTCCGGGCACGACGAGAGGTAGATACATCTCCAACGTATCTACTTTTTACGCTTTTCCTCTTGTTTTGGACTCTAATTTGCATGATTTGAATGAAACTAACCCCGGGCTGACGTTGTTTTCAGTAGAACTACCATGGTGTTGTTTTTGTGCAGAAATAAAAGTTCTCTGAATGGAATGAAACTTTGCGAGGATTTTTTTATATCAATAATAAGAATTACTGTTGCCAAGACACACTAGAGAGGGGCCCCTGGGTGGGCATAACCTACCAGGGCATGCCCCCCTCTCCTGGCGCGCCCAGGTGGGTTGTACCCACCTGGTGGCCCCACAGATGACCCCCCTGATACTATAAAATCACATATTTCCAGAAAAAAAGGGGAGAAAGAATTATCGCGATTGCTACCTCTTGAGCATGCGTTGGTTTTCCCTTGAAGAGGAAAGGTGTTGGGGAATGCAGTAATTTCAAAAAATTTCCTACACACACGTAAGATCATGGTGATGCATAGCAACGAGAGGGGATAGTGTTGTCTACGTACCCTCGTAGACCGTAAGCGGACGCGTTATGAAAACACGGTTGATGTAGTCGTACGTCTTCACGATCAACCGATCCTAGTACCGAAAGTACGACACCTCCGTGATCTGCACACGTTCGGCTCGGTGACGACCCACGAACTCATGATCCAACAGAGTGTTGAGGGAGAGATTCGTCAGCACGACGGCGTGATGATGGTGATGATGATGCTATCGGAACAGGGCTTCGCCTAAGCACCGGTACGATATGACCGAGGTGGATTATGGTGGAGGGGGCACCGCACACGGCTAAGAGATCAATGATCAACTTGTGTGTCCATGGGGTGCCCCCTTCCCCATGTATATAAAGGAGTGGAGGACGGGGAGAGGGACGGCCTCCTAGGTGCGCCCAAGGGGGGAGTCTTACTCCCGGTGGGAGTAGGATTCCCCCTTCCCTAGTTGGAGTAGGAGAGGGAAGGAAGTGGAGAAGGAAAGGGGGGCCGCCCCCCTGCCAATTCAGATTGGGCTTGGGGGGGGGACCACCTTGGCCGCCTCCTTCTCCTTTCCACTATGGCCCATTAAGGCCCATTGACTCCCCGGGGGGTTCCGGTAACCCCCCGATACTCCGGTATATGCCCGAACTCTCTCGAAACCTTTCCGATGTCAAAACATAGTCATCCAACATATCGATCTTTATGTCTCGACCATTTTGAGACTCCTCATCATGTCCGTGATCACATCCAGGACTCTGAACTACCTTCGATACATCAAAACACATAAACTCATAATACCGATCGTCACCGAACGTTAAGCGTGCGGACCCTACGGGTTCGAGAACAATGTAGACATGACCAAGACACGTCTCTGGTCAATAACCAATAGCAGAACCTAGATGTTCATATTGGCTCCCACATATTCTACGAAGAACTTTATCGGTCAAACCGCATAACGATATACGTTGTTCCCTTTGTCATCGGTATGTTACTTGCCCGAGATTCGATCGTCGGTATCTCAATACCTAGTTCAATATCGTTACCGACAAGTCTCTTTACTCGTTCCGTAGTGCATCATCCTGCAACTAACTCATTAGTCACATTGCTTGCAAGGCTTATATTGATGTGCATTACCGAGAGGGCCCAAAGATACCTCTCCGACAATCGGAGTGACCAATCCTAATCTCGATCTATGCCAACTCAACAGACACCACCAGAGACACCTGTAGCGCACCTTTATAATCACTCAGTTACGTTGTGACGCTTGGTAGCACACAAAGTGTTCCTCTGGTATTCGGGAGTTGCATGATCTCATAGTCATAGGAACATGTATAAGTTATGGAGAAAGCAATAGCAACAAACTAAAAGATCATCGTGCTAAGCTAACGGATGGGTCAAGTCAATCACATCATTCTCTAATGATGTGATCCTGTTAATGATTGACAACTCATGTCTATGGTGAGGAAACATAACCATCATTGATTCAACGAGCTAGTCAAGTAGAGGCATACTAGTGACACTATGTTTGTCTATGTATTCACACATGTACTAAGTTTCCAGTTAATACAATTCTAGCATGAATAACAAACATTTATCATGATATAAGGAAATACAAATAACAACTTTATTATTGCCTCTAGGGCATATTTCCTTCAGTCTCCCACTTGTACTAGAGTCAATAATCTAGATTACATTGTAATGATTCTAACACTCATGGAGTCTTGGTGCTGATCATGTTTTGCTCGTGAGACATGCTTAGTTAACGGGTCTGCAACATTCAGATCTGTATGTATCTTGAAAATATCTATGTCTCCCTCCTTGACTTGATCGTGGATGGAATTGAAGCGTCTCTTGATGTGCTTGGTTCTCTTGTGAAATCTGGATTCCTTTGCCAAGGCAATTGCACCAGTATTGTCACAAAAGAATTTCATTGGACCCGATGCACTAGGTATGACACCTAGATCAGATATGAACTCCTTCATCCAGTCTCCTTCATTTGTTGCTTCCGAAACAGCTATGTACTCCGCTTCACACGTAGATCCTGCCACGACGCTCTGCCTGGAACTGCACCAACTGACTGCTCCACCATTTAATAAAAACACGTATCCGGTTTGTGACTTTGAGTCATCCGGATCAGTGTGAAAGCTTGCATCGACGTAACCGTTTACGATGAGCTCTTTGTCACGTTCATATACAAGAAACATATCCTTAGTCCTTTTTAGGTATTTCAAGATGTTCTTGACCGATGTCCAGTGATCCACTCCTGGATTACTTTGGTACCTCTCTGCTAAACTAATAGCAAGGCACACATCAGGTCTGGTACACAACATTGCATACATGATAGAACCTATGGCTGAAGCATAGGGAATGACTTTCATTTTCTCTCTATCTTCTGCAGTGGTTGGGCATTGAGTCTAACTCAACTTCTCACCTTGTAACACAGGCAAGAACCCTTTCTTTGCCTGATCCATTTTGAACTTATTCGAAATTGTATCAAGGTATGTGCTTTATGAAAGTCCAATTAAGCGTCTTGATCTATCTCTATAGATCTTGATGCCCAATATATAAGCAGCTTCACCGAGGTCTTTCATTGAAAAATTCTTATTCAAGTATCCTTTTATGCTATTCAGAAATTCAGTATCATTTCCGATCAACAATATGTCATCCACATATAATATCATAAATGCTACGGATCTCCCACTCACTTTCTTGTAAATATAGGCTTCTCCAAAAGTCTGTATAAAACCATATGCTTTGATCACACTATCAAAGCGTATATTCCAACTCTGAGAGGCTTGCACCAGTCCATAAATGGATCGCTGGAGCTTGCACACTTTGTTAGCACCTTTTGGATCGACAAAACCTTCTGGTTGTATCATATACAACTCTTCTTTAAGATATCCATTAAGGAATGCAGTTTTGACATCCATTTGCCAAATTTCATAATCATAAAATGCGGCAATTGCTAACATGATTTGGACAGACTTAAATATCTCTACAGGTGAGAAGGTCTCATCGTAGTCAACTCCTTGAACTTGTCGAAAACCTTTTGCAACAAGTCGAGCTTTGTAGACAGTAACATTACTGTCAGCGCCAGTCTTCTTCTTGAAGATCCATTTATTCTCTATGGCCTACCGATCAACGGTCAAGTCAACCAAAGTCCACACTTTGTTCTCATACATGGATCCCATCCCAGATTTCATGGCCTCAAGCCATTTTGCGGAATCTGGGCTCATCATCGCTTCCTCATAGTTCGTAGGTTCGTCATGGGTCAAGTAACTTGACCTCTAGAACAGGATTAACGTATGATACGTCTCCATTGTATCTACTTTTCCAAACACTTTTGCCCTTGTTTTGGACTCTAACCTGCATGATTTGAATGGAACTAACCCGGACTGACGCTGTTTTCAGCAGAATTGCCATGGTGTTATTTTTGTGAAGAAATAAAAGTTCTCGGAATGACTTGAAAATCAACAGAGAATATTTTTGGAATATATAAAAAATACTGGCAAAAGAATCAAGGCCAAGGGGCCCACACCCTGTCCACGAGGGTGGGGGGCGCGCCCCCTGCCTCGTGGGCCCCCTGGTGCTCCACCGACCTCAACTCCAACTCTATATATTCACGTTCAGGGAGAAGGATTCATCGTGTTTTATGATACGGAGCCGCCGCCAAGCCCTAATCTCTCTCGGGAGGGCTGATCCAGAGTACGTTCAGGGCTCCTAAGAGGGGAATTCGTCGCCATCGTCATCATCAACCTTCCTCCATCACCAATTTCATGATGCTCACCGCCGTGCGTGAGTAATTCCATCGTAGGCTTGCTGGACGGTGATGGGTCGGATGAGATTTATCATGTAATCAAGTTAGTTTTGTTAGGATTTGATCCATATTATCCATTATGTTCTGAGATTGATGTTGCTATGACTTTGCTATGCTTAATGCTTGTCACTAGGGCCCGAGTGCCATGATTTCAGATCTGAACCTATTATGTTTTCATGAATATATGTGAGTTCTTGATCCTATCTTGCAAGTCTATAGTCACCTATTATGTGTTATGATCCGTTAACCCTGAAGTGACAATAATCGGGATACTTACCGGTGATGACCGTAGTTTGAGGAGTTCATGTATTCACTAAGTGTTAATGCTTTGGTCCGGTACTCTATTAAAAGGAGGCCTTGATATCCCTTAGTTTCCAATAGGACCCCGCTGCCACGGGAGGGTAGGACAAAAGATGTCATGCAAGTTCTTTTCCATAAGCACGTATGACTATATTCGGAAAACATGCCTACATTACATTGATGAACTGGGGCTAGTTCTGTGTCACCCTATGTTATAACGGTTGCATGAGGAATCACATCTGACATAATTATCCATCACTGATCCATTGCCTACGAGCTTTTCACATATTGATATTTGCTTAGTTACTTTTCTGTTGCCACTGTTACAATCACTACAAAACCAATATTGTTACTTTTGCCACCATTATCGTTACTTCCATATTACTTTGCTGCAGATATTAAGTCTTTCAGGTGCGGTTGAATTGACAACAAAACTGTTAATCTTGAGAATATTCTTTGGCTCCCCTTGTGTCTAATCAATAAATTTGGGTTGAATACTCTACCCTCGAAAACTATTGCGATCCCCTATACTTGTGGATTATCACCGTACCACTCTGGTGCGGATCTTACTCTGGTTGACCTACGAGGTTCGATACTAACTTGATCAAAAGTTTCATGATCATCATCATTAGCTTCCTCACTTACTGGTGTAGGAATCACTGGAACTCATTTCAGTGATGAACTACTTTCCAATAAGGGAGCAGGTACAATTACCTCATCAAGTTCTACTTTCCTCCCACTCACTTCTTTTGAGAGAAACTCCTTCTCTAGAAAGGATCCATTCTTAGCAACGAATATCTTGCCTTCGGATCTGTGATAGAAGGTGTACCCAGCAGTCTCCTTTGGGTATCCTATGAAGAAACATTTATTCGATTTGGGTTCGAGCTTATCAGGTTGAAGCTTTTTCACATAAGCATCGCAACCCCAAACTTTAAGAAACGACAACTTGGGTTTCTTGCCAAACCACAGTTCATAAGTTGTCATCTCAACGGATTTAGATGATGCCTATTTAACGTGAATGTAGCCATCTCTAAAGTATAACACCAAAACGATAGCGGTAAATCAGTAAGAGACATCATAGATCGCACCATATCTAGTAAAGTACGATTACGACGTTCGGAACCACCATTACACTGTGGTGTTCCGTGCGGCATGAGTTGCGAAACTATTCTGCATTGTTTCAAATGAAGACCAAACTCGTAACTCAAATATTCTCCTCCATGATCGGATTGTAGAAACTTTATTTTCTTGTTATGATGAGTTTTCGACTTCACTCTGAAATTCTTTGAACTTTTCAAATGTTTCAGACTTATGTTTCATTAACTAGACAGACCCATATCTGCTCAAATCATCTATGAAGGTGAGAAAATAATGATATCTGTCGTGAGCCTCAATGTTCATTGGTCCACATACATCAGTATGTATGATTTCCAATAACTCTGTTGCTCGCTCCATTGTTCCAGAGAACGGAGTTTTAATCATCTTTCCCATGAGGCATGGTTCGCAAATACCAAGTGATTCATAATCAAGTGATTCCAGAAGTCCATCAGAATGGAGTTTCTTCATGCGCTTTACACCAATATGACCCAAACGGTAGTGCCACAAATAAGTTGCATTATCATTATGAACTCTGCATCTTTTGGCTTCAATACTATGAACATGTGTATCACTACTATCGAGATTTAGTAAAAATAGACCACTCATTAAGGGTGCATGACCATAAATGATATTACTCATATAAATAGAACAACCATTATTCTCTGATTTAAATGAATAACCGTCTCGCATCAAACAAGATCCAGATATAATGTTCATGCTCAACGCTGGCACCAAATAACAATTATTTAGGTCTAAAACTAATCCCGAAGGTAGATGTAGAGGTAGCGTGCCGACGACGATCACATCGACTTTGGAACCATTTCCTACGTGCATCGTACCTCGTCCTTAGCCAATCTCCGCTTAATCTGTAGCCCCTGTTTCGAGTTGCAAATGTTAGCAACTGAACCAGTATAAAATACCCAGGCACTACTGCGAGCATTGGTAAGGTACACATCAATAACATGTATATTAAATATACCTTTTACTTTTCCATCCTTCTTCTCCGCCAAATACTTGGGGCAGTTCCGCTTCCAGTGACCAGTCCCTTTGTAGTAGAAGCACTCAGTCTTAGGCTTAGGTCCAGACTTGGGTTTCTTCACTTGAGCAGCAACTGGCTTGATGTTCTTCTTGAAGTTCCCCTTCTTCCCTTTACCCTTTTTCTTGAAACTGGTGGTCTTGTTGACCATCAACACTTGATGCTCCTTCCTGATTTCTACCTCCGCAGCCTTTAGCATTGCGAAGAGCTCAGGAATCATCTTATCCATCCCTTGCATATTATAGTTCATCACGAAGCTCTTGTAGCTTGGTGGCAGTGATTGAAGATCTCTGTCAATGACACTATCATCAGGAAGATTAACTCCCAGCTGAGTCAAGTGGTTGTGGTACCCAGATGTTCTAAGTATATGTTCACTGACAGAACTATTCTCCTCCATTTTGCAGCTATAAAACTTATTGGAGACTTCATATCTCTCAATCCGGGCATTTGCTTGAAATATTAACTTAAACTCCCGGAACATCTCATATGCTCCATGACGTTCAAAACGTCGTTGGAGTCCCAGTTCTAAGCCGTAAAGCATGGCACACTGAACCATCGAGTAGTCATCAGCTTTGCTCTGCCAGGTGTTCATAACATCTGGCGTTGCTCCTGCAGCGGGTTTGTCACCTACCGGTGCTTCTAGGACGTAATTCTTCTGTGCAACAATGAGGATAATCCTCAAGTTACGGACCCAGTCTGTGTAGTTGCTACCATCATCTTTCAACTTAGCTTTCTCTAGGAACGCATTAAAATTCAATAGAACAATAGCACATGCCATCTATCTACAACAACATAGACATGCAAAATACTATCAGGTAATAAGTTCATCATAAATTAAAGTTCAATTAATCAAATTACGTAAGAACTCCCACTTAGATAGACATATCTCTAATCATCTAAGTGATCACGTGATCCATATCAACTAAACCATGTCCGATCATCACGTGAGATGGAGTAGTTTTGAATGGTGAACATCACTATGTTGATCATATCTACTATATGATTCACGCCCGACCTTTTGGTCTCAGTGTTCCAAGTCCATATCTGTATATGCTAGGCTCATCAAGTTTAACTCGAGTATTCTGCATGTGCAAAACTGGCTTGCACCCGTTGTATGTGAACGTAGAGCTTATCACACCCGATGATCACGTGGTGTTTCGACACGATGAACAGTAGCAACGGTGCATACTCAGGGAGAACACATATACCTTGAAATTTAGTGAGAGATCATCTTATAATGCTACCGCCGAACTAAGCAAAATAAGATGCATAAAGGATAAACATCACATGCAATCAATATAAGTGATATGATATGGCCATCATCATCTTGTGCCTTTGATCTCCATCTCCAAAGCACCGTCATGATCACCATCATCACTAGCTTGACACCTTGATCTCCATCGAAGCATCGTTGTCTTCTCGCCATCTATTGCTTCTATGACTATCGCTACCGCTTAGTGATAAAGTAAAGCAATTACATGGCGATTGCATTTCATACAATAAAGCGACAACCATATGGCTCCTGCCAGTTGCCGATAATTGTGTTACAAAACATGATCATCTCATACAATAAAATTTAGCATCATGTCTTGACCATATCACATCACAACATGCCATGCAAAAACAAGTTAGACGTCCTCTACTTTGTTGTTGCAAGTTTTACGTGGCTGCTACGGGCTGAGCAAGAACCGTTCTTACCTACGCATTAAAAACCACAACGCGGTATCATGATTGCCTTTTGATATTCAAAAAGAACCATGTTCATTGAATCTGATTCAACTAAAGTTGGAGAAACTGACACCCACCAGCCACCTGTGTGCGAAGCACTTCGGTAGAACCAGTCTCGCGTAAGCGTACGCATAATGTCAGTCTGAGGCGCTTCATCCAACAATACCGCTGAATCAAGAATCAACTAGTGACGGCAAGCAATATGTATATACCCACGCCCACAACTCCTTTGTGTTCTACTCGTGCATATAACATCTATGCATAAACCTGGCTCGGATGCCACTGTTGGGGAACACAGTAATTTCAAAAAAATTCCTATGCACACGCAAGATCATGGTGATGAATAGCAACGAGAGGGGAGAGTGTTGTCTACGTACCCTCATAGACTATAAGCGGAAGCGTTATGACAATGCGGTTGATGTAGTCGTACGTCTTCACGATCGAGCGATCCTAGTACCGAAAGTACGGCACCTCCGCGATCTACACACGTTCGGCTCGGTGACATCCCATGAACTCACGATCCAGCATAGTGTCGAGGGAGAGCTTTGTCAACACGACGGCGTGATGACGGTGATGATGATGCTACCGGAACAGGGCTTCGCCTAAGCACCGCTACGATATAACCGAGGTGGATTATGGCGGAGGGAGGCACCGCACACGGCTAAGAGATCAATGATCAACTTGTGTGTCCATGGGGTGCCCCCTTCTCCCCGTATATAAAGGAGTGCAGGAGAAGGAGAGGGCCGGCCTCCCAGACGCGCCCAAGGGGGGAGTCTTACTCCTGGTGGGAGTAGGTGAAAGTGAAATCGTGCCCTTAATCTTATTTTGATGTTGATGACAACATGCATATATGGGACTAATCATGTTTATCAAGTATATCTCAGGATTATGTCTCAAAGGTCGTGTGTGGATCATGACTAGGGACAAATGCATATAACTCAATATTGGAGATACAAGACAATAGCGTTGGCTTTGTTTACGGTTTGTTCTTGAGTATAGGGATACCACACTATTAAGAGGGGATCGTTGGATCTAGTGAAAGATTTGCTCAAAACCCACCAACTCCATTTTTCACCGGATGTACGATCCCTCTCAGCTGTCCGGACATCCGGCTCTCGACGGTCGTCCGGTGTTTCTTCACATAACGATATTCATGGATGTCCGAGCTTCTCCGGACATCCGGTCGCCGGATATCCGTTTACCTCCGGAGGTTCGATAATTCTTAACAGAACATTTTTTACGGATATCCGGTCATCTACGAACGTCCGGTCACCGGACGACCAAAACGTCTCGGACGTCTGTTGGCTTGTGGTTCTCCAGCGTCCGGACGACTGAAGTCTGTCGGACGTCCGGACCTATATGTGCCACCGGACGTCCAGTCGTGTCCAGACATCCGATGTCTCCTGTGCACTTGAGTTGCTCAAACGGTTACTTTTCCACTTCCACTATATATAGCCTTCTCCCCCGCGGGATAAGGTTGACCATTCACTTTGAGCTTGCTAAGAACACATTTCACACTCTCTCTCACTCCTCCACACCAAATCTTAGATCCCCAAGGGATTTGAGAGCACTTGAGAGAAGTTGTCCGATCAAGTGATAGATCCACTCCTTCCCCACCTTTGCACCAAAGGAATTCGTGATTTGAGCAAGTCTTGAGCTTTTTCCCTTCGTTCTTGTTACTCTTGGAGGTTGGAGACTCCTAGTCTGTAGGAGTCTTTCGGAGAGGAATCGACCATTGTGAATACCCCCGGAAAAGTTTGGGAGGGTTTGGAGACCACCCCAAGGTCTACCACTAGTGGTTGAGAAATGCCTTTGTGGTGTTGTCTCAAAGGGAGAATAGGGTGAGCCTTCGTGGCGTTGGTGTGCCTTTGTGGTAACATCCACCTCTCTAACGGTGACGTAGCTTCCCTCCAAGGAAGTGAACATCGGCATACATCCTTGTCTCCCGAGAGTTGCGGTTATTCCTAACCCTAACTGTTTACTTGTGGTTACTTGTCTCTTAGCACTTACTTATATCATACTTGTGTTACTTGTTTATCTTGCTTAGCTCTTAGCATCATACTTGCAATTGTTAGGCTCACTTTCATATTCCGCATTTTGCCTAAAATTGCTAAGTAACAATTAAATTTGTAACTGTACCTATTCACCCCCCTCTAGATCCATCTCGATCCTTTCAATTGGTATCAGAGCCTCGTGCTCTATTCTTGTGGCTTAACCGCCCTAGAACAAGATGAACCCCGATGGGACTCCCCTTGTTGCAGACCCGAAGAATACGGGCGCGGCTTCCACGGAAGCCAAGTCCTTCACTTCAGAGGATCTGGAACGAGCTCTTGCTAAGCAAAAGGAGGAGCATGATGTGTCTCTTGAGGCCTTGGTCCAAATGAGGCTAGCCACACTAACCACGATGCTTGCACCACTGTCTGGTGGTGTGGCCTCGAGGCCAGCTGTGCCTACTCCTTCAATTGGCCAACAACCTCCTAGCAATGAACACTCTAGTGTTCCTTGGCTTTATGCAAGACCTCAAATAAAGAAACCTAAGTATAACCCTCAAGGCAAACCTCCTTTACTTGATGAGTCTACCGATTTTGCTTTGTGGAGAGTTGCTATGCAGGATCATCTTCGATATGGAAATGATGAAATGTTGGAGATCTTGGAGTATGGCTACCAAGCTGTTGACCCAAAGAATCTTACACCAAGAGAGATATATGACAAGAATCTCAACGACACAACAACCATGTGCATAAGAAAAGGTATGACCGGCAAGAAAAGGAGACCATACATACATATCACAAGTGCCAAGGAATTATGGGATACCATTGTGAGAACCAAGACCGGTACCTCCACTCTCTGGCTTGCTCAATATGAAATTGCCAAGGGGCAATTGCAAAACTTTTTTATGGAGAAAGGTGAATGTCCCAAGCAACTTCTTGAGCGTCTCATGACCCTCACCGCCGACATCAAGTCATGTGAATGTGACAAGAGACAAGATGGATTCAACTTGACTAAGAGGTTTCTTGTGGATAAGTTGCTTCACGCTCTTGCTCCGTATCATCATCAAATGGTGTGGGACATAAGACAACACCATTGATTCAAGGAAATGACTCCAGATGACATCATATCCACCTTCCAACTATTTGAAGAGTCAGAGGCAAATGCTACAAAACATATTGCCATGCATGGTACCCCAACATCAAAAATCAATCTTGCATTGAAGGCCAAGCATGTATGTGAAGAAGAGCAAAGTGAAGAATAAGAATAATAATAATAAGAAGATGATGATGACGACGGTGATGAGATTGAATCTAGTGAGGGCCCTTCATATGAAGACGTGGCTCTCCTTGTCAAGAAGTTTAGCGCAGGAAAATTCAAAGGAAGATTCTAGAAGAAGAAAGTGAGAAAATGCTACAACTGTGAAGAAACCAACCACTTCTCCAACGAGTGCCCTTATGAGAAGAAAGAAGATAAACCAAGGTTTCCCAAGACCTTTACCAAGAAGAAGTTACCAAATCCTTTGAACTCCAAGCTCAAGAAGAGAGATGGGAAAGCAATGGTTGCTCAAGAAGAATCCGATCCAGATGATGTTAGTGGTGTTGCCGGAGTTGCTCAAGATTCTCAAAACACGTTGAGGCTTGTCAACAAGAGTGGTGATGTTATCACCTACAACTATATGAAGGACTGCAAGGGCAACACTCACAAGTGCCTAATGGCAAAGGCCGTGTTAGAAGATGGAGAGGACCAAAGCTCTCTCGACAAGGTAAAGGTAACTCCATGATCAAATCCTCCTCTTTTCACTCCTCCTACTCCTAGTGATGAGTATCTTGATGCAGAGGATAGTCATGAGGATAATGATATATATGATCCCATGCTTGCTAAACTAAATAAGTTCATGTGCTCCCTCAAAGGAAAGAAGCTCACTATTTTTCGTATGCTTATGGAGATGGTGAGTAAACACACCGTCACCATTAAGGAACTCTAAACCCTCGTCACCGAGGAAAAGGAAAAAAATCCTTGAGCGGAAAGTCCAATATGAGGAAGCACGAAATGATGAAATATGCTTGAAAATTGGTACAAACATTGATGTTCATACTAAAGATCTTTCCTCCTTGAAAAAGGCTATTGACTCTTGCGAAGAGTTGATGAATGGTAAAAGTAAGCTTGTGAAGTCTAACACTTCTCTCTCTAAGGATTGTTGAGCTCCTATCCATGTCCCTCAAGACTAAGGAAGAAGAGCTTAGCCTTCTTACAAATAGTTTTGAGACTCTCAAGCTTACTTATCTTGAAACTCTAGCCAAGGCTTACTCTTCTCCTATTATCAATGTTGATGCTTGTACTACTAACTCTAGTAGTGATTTAGCATCTATTCTTGAGGAGAATCGCTTTCTTAAGGCTCAAATCGAGAAAGATCTCATGACATGTGCTCAAGGGCAAAAGAACCTTAATGAGGTACTGAGCCAACACAATGAGGTGTTTGCCAAAGAGGGACTCGGGTTTGACCCAAGCACAAGCAAGAAGAAGACATCCTATCAAAAGTGCACCACCCCTCTCAAAGAAACTTTTGTACGAGAAGGGCACAAGGAGAAATGTAAGGTTGTGTGTGGGAAGGCCACAAGGGGCATGTCCACTCTCAACAAGCCAAAAGAGTTCATGCCTCCATCCTATGTACTTCGTAAGACTAAGGATGGAGAAGTTTATGCTAAGTTTGTTGGTCCTCGGAATGCATTCCGGTTTTATGCTATTTTGGTCCCTAATGACTAACTTGAGAGGTCCCATTGCAAAATGGGTGCCTCTAACCAAGTCATAATTGTGTTTAGGTTGCCTTCTCCGGTGGAGTAAAATGGGTGATTGATAGTGGATGTACCAATCATATGACCGGAGATAGCAAATTGCTCTACGATTTCATGGAAGCTATTCAACCATTTATGAGCATTATGTTTGGTGGAGGATCAAAAGGACAGGTACTAGGGTTGGGAAAAGTGGCTATCACAAATGACATGTCTCTTGCAAATGTCATGCTTGTCCAATCCCTTAAATACCATTTGCTTTTTGTTTGCCAATTGGCTTCTGTTGGCTATGATACACTCTTTGGACTAACGGATGTGAAAGTATTTAAGAGAGATACTCTCGAAGTGGCCTTTGTTGGAGAGTTGGATGGAAACCTTTAAACGGTTGATTTCTCGAAAGAGAGCACATTCCATGCAACTTATCTATTGGCCAAGGCCGACAAGGGGTGGCTATGGCATCGCCGGCTAGCCCATGTCGGCATGAGAAATGTTCAAGATCTCTTAAAGGGTAATCACATCATTGGACTAACAAATGTCTCTTTTGAGAAAGATTGTGTGTGTAGTGCATGCAGAGCCGAGAAGCAACATCAATCAAAGCACCCACCCAAGAATATTGTGTCTACTTCAAGGCCTCTGGAGCTCCTTCATGTGGATCTTTTTGGGCCTCCTTCATGGGATAGTCTTGGTGGGAAAAAGTATGGACTTGTCATCGTTGATGATTACTCAAGATATACATGGGTCTTCTTCCTCAAGTCCAAGGACGAGACGAAGATCATCTTCATTGATTTTGCAAGCAAGCTCAACGCAAGTTTGCCAAAGAAATCTTAGCAATAAGAAGTGATAATGGCTCTGAGTTCAAGAACTACACCTTGGAAGAATTTCTTAGTGCTGAAGGGATTGAGCATCAATATTCAGCTCCATACACTCCCCAACAAAATGGTGTAGCAGAAATGAAGAACCGCACACTTGTGGAGATGGCAAGGTCCATGTTGGATGAATACAAGTCGCCACATAGTTTTTGGGCCGAAGCTGTCAACACCGCATGCCATGCATCAAATCGGCTCTTTCTCCGCACTATATTGGAAAAGACTCCATATGAGCTCTTAGCTGGGAACAAGCCAAATGTCAAGTACTTTCGTGTATTTGGGTGCAAATGCTTCATCCTCAACAAAAGAGAACAGTTAGGAAAATTTCAATCCAAAACCATTGAGGGCATATTTGTTGGCTAGGGATCAAACTCTCACACCTATAGAGTCTACAACAAACCCAATGGATGTGTTGTAGAAACTTGTGACGTGGTGTTTGATGAATTTAACGGCTCCCATGGGGAGAAAGTTGATCTAAGTGATGCAGGTGAAGAAGATTCTTCTCAAGATATCTTCACCATGGGTGTTGGTGCACTTCTTCCGATGGAACAAGAACCTCATGATGGTGAAGAAGAAGATGGAAGCTTCACGCATCATCAAACTACCTCAACACCCATACCACCACAAGCTTCGATTGCTCAACCAATGCCCATAGACCAAGTACAAGATGATGATCAAGTTCATCTTCATGATAATTGATACGTCTCCAACGTATCTATAATTTTTGATTGCTCCATGCTATATTATCTACTGTTTTGGACTATATTGGGCTTTATTTCCCACTTTTATATTATTTTTGGGACTAACCTATTAACCGGAGGCCAAGCCCAGAATTGCTGTTTTTTGCCTATTTCAGTGTTTCGAAGAAACGGAATATCAAACGGACTCCAAACGGAATGAAACCTTCGGTAATGTGATTTTCTCACCGAATATGACCCAGGAGACTTGGACCCTACGCCAAGGAAGCTTCGAGGTGGGCACGAGGTAGGGGGCGCGCCCTATACCCCCAGGCGCGCCCCCACCCTCGTGGGCCCACCGAAGCTCCACCGACGTACTTCTTCCTCCTATATATACCTACATACCCCCAAACGAACAGATACGGAGCCAAAACCTAATTCCACCGCTGCAACTTTCTGTATCCACGAGATTCCATCTTGGGGCCTATTCCGAAGCTCCGCCAGAGAGGGCCGTCATCAGGGAGGGCTTCTACATCATCATAGCCTCTCCAATGAAGTGTGAGTAGTTTACCTCAGACCTTCGGGTCCATAGTTAGTAGCTAGATGGCTTCTTCTCTCTTTTTGGATCTCAATACAATGTTCTCCCCCTCTCTCGTGGAGATCTATTCGATGTAATCTTCTTCTTTTTTGCGGTGTGTTTGTTGAGACCGATGAATTGTGGGTTTATGATCAAGTCTATCTATGAATAATATTTGAATCTTCTCTAAATTCTTTTATGTATGATTGGTTATATTTGCAAGTCTCTTGAATTATCAGTTTGGTTTGGCCTACTAGATTGGTTTTTCTTGCCATGGGAGAAGTGCTTAGCTTTGGGTTCGATCTTGCGGTGTCCTTTCCCAGTGACAGAAGGGGCAGCAAGGCACGTATTGTATCGTTGCCATCGAGGATAACAAGATGGGGTTTATTTCATATTGCATGAATTTATCTCTCTACATCGTGTCATCTTGCTTAAAGCGTTACTTTGTTTTTAACTTAATACTCTAGATGCATGTTGGATAGAGGTCGATGAGTGGAGTAATAGTAGTAGATGCAGAATCGTTTCGGTCTACTTGTCACGGACGTGATGCCTATATACATGATGCCTAGATATTCTCATAACTATGCTCAATTCTGTCAATTGCTCAACAGTAATTTGTTCACCCACCATAGAATACTTATGCTCTTGAGAGAAGCCATTAGTGAAGCCTATGGCCCCCGTTCTATTCTCATCATATCAATCTCCATCACTTTAATCTTGCTTTGCTTTTTTTACTTTGCCTTTTAGTTTTCACTTTGCATCTCTATACCAAAAATACTATCTATCAGATCTCACTCTCGTAAGTGACCGTGAAGGGGTTGACAACCCCTAATCGCGTTGGTTGCGAGTAGCTATCGTTTTGTGCAGGTACGAGGGACTTGAGCATGTCCTCCTACTAGATTGATACCTTGGTTCTCAAAAACCGAGGGAAATACTTACGCTACTCTGCTGCATCATCCTCTCCTCTTCGGGGAAAACCAACGCAAGCTCAAGAGGTAGCAATAATCATCAAGAACAAGATCATCCTCAAGGAAAATATCAAGAAAGTGCAATCATTGACGATGAACCTCAACAAATGCAAGATGAAGAAGAAGATATTACACCACACATTAATGATCCATATGTTGAGGACGTGGCTGATGGACATGAAGTTGAACCTCGTGAAACTCTTACCTCCACCATGCCTCGAGTGGCCGGTCGTGTTGATGTTGACAAAATTCTCACTGGCATATCGGAAGGTAGAGTCACTCGTAAAAATTTGACAAACTTTTGTGCTCACTTCTCGTTTGTGTCTAGTATTGAGCCTCTCAAGTTACAAGACGCATTGATGGACAACGATTGGTTCGTTGCTATGCAAGAAGAATTGAACAGTTTTGAACGCAACCAAGTGTGGTCATTAGTCAAGAGGCCAACTACCGAGCACAACGTCATTGGAACAAAATGTATTTCAAGAAAAAGCAAGATGAGAATGGTGTAATCATCCGTAACAAGGCAAGGTTAGTGGTACAAGGGTACTCACAAGTTGAAGGTTTGGACTTTGGTGAGACCTTTGCCCCCGTTGCCCGTCTTGAATCCATTCGCATCTTACTTGCTTATGCTACTTTCAATGGTTTTACATTACATCGAATGGATGTGAAGAGTTCTTTCCTTAACGGTCCTCTACAAGAAGAAGTATATGTCTCACAACCACCTAGGTTCGTTGATCCCGATCACAAAGACTATGTGTATAAACTTCATAAGGCTTTGTATGGCCTCAAACAAGCACCTCATGCTTGGTATGATCATCTTAAGAAGTTTTTACTCGATGATGGTTTTGTGAGAGGGGTGATCGATCCCACTCTTTTTACTAGGAGAGACAAGGGTGATTTGATCTTATGCCAAATCTATGTAGATGATATCATTTTTGGTTCTCCTAACATTCATTTGTGCAAGAACTTTGCGGTTTCAATGACCAAGGATTTTGAAATGTCACTCAATGCGGATTTGGAGTTCTTCCTCAGTTTTCAAATTCAACAATTTCAAGAAGGATTTTTCTTATCTCAAGCAAAATACCTCAAGGATATTCTAGAGAAGTTTGGCATGTCCGATGCTAGTCCATGTAAGACACCCATGCCAACCAAAATTGCACTCACTGAAGACACAAATGGTATTCCGTTCGACCCATCTATTTACTGCTCTATGATTGGCTCATTGCTTTATCTTTGTGCATCTAGACCAGAAATCATGTTTAGTGTATGCATGTGTGCTAGATTTCAAGCTCCCCCTAGGGAAAGTCATCATAAGGAGGTTAAGCATATTCTTAGATACCTTGTTCACACCCCAAAGTTGGGTCTATTGTACCCCAAGGATGCTAAGTTCGATCTCATTGGGTACACGAATGCGGATTGGGCTGGAGACAAAGTGGATCGTAAGTCCACCTCCGGCGCATGTCAGTTTCTTGGATGCTCCTTGGTAAGTTGGTCAAAACTGTGTTGCACTCTCCACCGTAGAAGCTGAATACATTGCAACCGCCAGTTGTGCCACTCAATTACTATGGACGAGGCAAACTTTCAAGGATTATGGTATCACCTATAGACATGTGCCTCTTCTATGTGATAATAAAAGTGCCATCAATATTGCTGAGAACCCCAAAGATCATACCCGCACCAAGCACATTGATATTAGGTATCACTTCTTGAGAGATCATGTGGAGAAGGGTGATATTGATATTGCTCATGTTGGGACAGATATGCAACTTGCAGATATTTTCATGAAGCCATTGGATGAAGCAAGGTTTCATCAACTTAGGCGTGAACTTGGTATCTTGGAGCTTGACAACATTATGTGAAAACTAGTACCCAAGCATGCATTGTCCTAATGTCTTGTCTCGATGTAGGCATATATTTAGGGGGAGACACTCAACTAATGAGTACTCTCACCCTATGAAATGCATAAAAAGAACAAACACTCTCAAAGCTATCATGTTATTCTAACTATGGAGCTTTCAATGATGGAGTAGTGATTATGCACCCAAAGTTCCATTCTTTGCGGAGCCATGTCACGTATACTCATACATGGTGGCCGTAGCCACCGTTCTTGTCACTAGAACAATATATGAGTGCTATGTGTTTTTGTGTTGTTGACATAGGATACTCATTGCTTGAATATATTGTGTTCTTGCATCCTACTACGTATTGAACTCATCATCTTCCCATCATAGTCATTAGCACCAACTATGACACCCTAGTTTTTTTTAAATCCAAAAGTGCTTCCGGTCGTCCGTTGTGTACCGGACGTCCGTAAAATCCTCTCTGGTGCCATATTACCGGTCGCCCGCTGAGATCGGACTTCTGCTAATTTACCCTGCCTAAAACACGTCAAACGTCCGGTCTTGATGGTCGTCCGGTACCTGGCGTATCTGATTGCCTTCTCAGGCTCGGGTCATCTGGCCTATCCGGTCTTCCAATATTTTTTCCCCTGGCCCAGGAACCGGACCTCCGTAAAACTCCGGTTGTCCGTAAAAAGCTTTCCGTTACACTCAGTCCGGACGTATGGTATATCCGGTCGTCCGTTAGTTCTTCCCCAGGCTCAGGCACCGGACATCCGTAGGACTCCTGTCGTCCAGGACTTTCTAGGGCACATATATATAGCGCGGGGTGCAGTTCGGGTCATTTTACCCTAATCCTTTCGCTCCCCACCGCCGCCCCTGTCTTGCGGCTCCTCGCTGCGGCCGCTCGCCGCTCGTGCCCCTCACTGACGCCACATCGCTCAGGTCGCCCCAGTCCCCGGCACGGCCCCTTGCCGGATTCGCTCCGATCGCCATCTTGCTCCGCATTCTTCACTCCGAGGTCGAGATGCCCAAGACCAAGAACTCCGCGCGAAAGAAGGTCATCGTTGGGCCATCTCATATGTCTCGTCGTGGTGGCTCCGATGACTCACAGGAGCGGTCTCGTCCTCGGAAGCGTGCTGCCTGTCCTCATAGCTCTACTAGAAACTCCTCTTCGGAGGACACCGACTATGAGGATGAGCTGGATGATTTGAAGTAGCCTGAGTTTTGTCGCTGTTCACACCTCCGCACCCAAGCTGGGTACTCATCATCCCACCTTCAAGCCTCCTCCTCCTCCGGTGCAACCTCACGGTGATGCTCATCATATCTCTCTTGAACCGCCTTTACCACTCGGCCGCCATGCTAAGCGGTTCAACGAGGTTCCCATTGCTTCCTATCTTAAGTTGCGTCGTGATGTTGATCAATTTACGGTTACTCCGGACAATCGTTTTGGCACCAATGTCCAAGCTGACATTTTTACCACTGTCATCATGTTGGGGAACATAGTAATTTCAAAAAAATTCCTATGCACACGCAAGATCATGGTGATGCATGCTACCTCTTGAGCACTTGCGTTGGTTTTCCCTTGAAGAGGAAAGGGTGATGCAGCAAAGTAGCATAAGTATTTCCCTCAGTTTTTGAGAACCGAGGTATCAATCCAGTAGGAGGCCATGCATGAGTCCCTCGCACCTACACAAACAAATAAATCCTCGCAACCAACGCGATAAGGGGTTGTCAATCCCTACACGGTCACTTACGAGAGTGAGATCTAATAGATATGATAAGATAATATTTTTGGTATTTTTATGATAAAGATGCAATGTAAAATAAAAGGCAATGAAAATAACTAAGTATTGGAAGATTAATATGATGGAAAATAGACCCGGGGGCCATAGGTTTCACTAGTGGCTTCTCCCAAGAGCATAAGTATTTACGGTGGGTGTCGTGGGATTAACACGTCAGATGTCCTTAGTGTGAGGACTTAGCCGCGAGGCCAACGCATCTATGTGGTAGCTTGAGAGGGGTTGAGCGGAATCAAGAGACACAACACAAGACAAGGGTTTAGACAGCTTCGGGCCCCGGGAAACATCATCCGGTAACAACCCTACATGCTGTTTGAGGCTAGATCTCATTATCATCACGAGGGAGTCGCCGTAAACCGGCTCTCCTCTAGTTGTGTCTAGCCCTAGAGATTGTTTCTTGCTTCTCCCCCTTTGAGGAGCCCTGGCCTTCCTTATATATGTTGAAGGGGTGGGTTACATGTGGAGTCCAACTCAGACTTTAACTTAAACTATTTTGACTTCCCTTCCTGGGCTTCTTAACGTCTGTCGGTTTAACATTGTCTGCCGGTTTAACATTGTCTGTCGGTTTAACATTGTCTGCCGGTTTAACATTGTCTGCCGGTTTAACATTGTCTGCCGGTTTGACACCAGCCGGTTTACCGTCTATCTTATCCATCTGTCTTGACTCTCTGTCTTAACTCTCCGCCGGTTTACCATCCACCGGTTTACCAAGTCCCAGCCGGTTTACAATTCCAGCCGGGTCATACCGCGGGGTATATCCCCGACATTAGCCCCCAGTTTAATTTGGATTTATCCATGTTAAACTGATCTTGATTATCCTTAAGTCCTTGTCACTTCCTTCTTCTATGAAATCCGAGTCAATAGACCAGCTTCATAATCAATTTGCTGACATCGGTTTGTCATAGTGAAATATTGTGAAGAATAACTCCTTTCACTTTAGCTCCCAATGCTTAACAAAAATATTGGCCTTTGAAATACTCATTTGATCTTGAGCCGGTTTAAGAATGTAGAACTTGCCGGTTTGAGAATGTAGAACTGTGCCGGTTTAAGACTTGAACTTGCCGGTTTATCATTGCCGGTTTACAAATATTGATGGCACCAGGTCATAATTGTAGTTAACATGAAGCTTGAAAATATACCTCTTATATGCCTATCACTTTTAGCCCCCAAGTCTTAAGAAGGTAGCATAGCAACAACTTAAGACTTGCTTCAATATGAATATCACAATCTTGAAGAAATCCAGGTTGTTCATCAATCACTAGTCAGAATTGAGTATTGTACATATGTAGCCCCCAAGTGCCAGGTTGTCATGCTTGCAGCAACCTGGGACTTGAAATTGCCTTATTCTCATAAAAACTTCAACCAGTGTAGCCCCCAAGGGCCGGGTCATTATGCAATAATGAGCAGGGACTTTGTAAATATAATCTTGTAAACTTTGATCATCAACGTGTAGCCCCCAAGGGTCGGCTCAATAAGATAATATTGAGCTGGGACTTTGATATATTCTTCAATGAAAATAACGTCATATGATGTAACCCCCATCATGGGGCTTGAATTCACGTCCACAAGGTTAAGAGCCTTGTGCTTTACCAACTGAGCAGTGGACCCTTCAATGTAATGGATAAAAAGCTTTGTACCTTAAATTGTTGACAGAGGCAATTGGTAGCCCCCAAGGGCCGGCTCATTACCATGTGATGAGTCGGGTCTTCAATAAGGTGAGCAAAAAAATGACTTTGCATTAGCCCCCAAGTGTCATGGTGCATGCTTGCAGCGACATAAGACTTGTGTATTTAATGTAATTTCAACTGAAATAATGTAGCCCTCAAGTGTCGGGTTGTAAGCCAGCAGCAACTCGGGACTATTCCTTCAATTGTAGAATAAATCATATCTGTTGATAATATGATAGCCATTTGCGCTAAAGCGACTTTGAAAACCTTAATCATAATACTGGTTATTAATAACCATAATAAAAATCCAGCCATGTTGGCTATTTGAATAATATACCCAATGATTTATAAGCTCATAATTCCAATGGCGCAATCCAAATATATACTGGCGACTTATAGTCCAAAGCCAGGCCGGGTCAATAAACACCGGATTATAAGTGATTATGTACTGACAACTTCTAGTTGAAAGTCGAGTCGGGTTAATGAACACCGGGTTTATTTGATGACTGATAGTCATGCCGGGTCGAGAGACGCCGGTTCAACATAAAATTTATCAAAAGAGAAAAATCTTGACAAAGGCAAATAAAACCGTGTAGTCGAGGCTTTTCAAGGGCTGCCAGGCCCAAATTCGAGGCTTTTCATGGGCTGCCAGGCTGCTGAGTTAAACCATTTTGTAAAGCCTTTTAAGATGGGCCTCCAACTAACCAATCGTCATTTTAACTTTGATAAGTTCAGTGTCTGTATAAGATTGACTTTTCAAACGTTCGGCGGGTCATGCCAGGATTACCTGGATAGGAGTGGCTTACTTGATGAAGGCAGGTTAACCCGGGGTTTTAGGTGAATACACCAGGCTTCCAAGCCGTGGGTTGATACCCAATTACAAGGGTCCTTTCAAACTCTTTGTTACTTTACACAAAGAGCCCCCAAGTAACTTTGTGAGCTGTGCTCAATGGGTGCCTATGTTTGAGTTGTGCGTAGCAACAAGACTCTCTTTGGCCCCTTGGGTGTGAAGCTCCCAGGCTTTGCTGTGGCGTGATAGCCAGATTAATGGACAAGACTCCGCTTTGCAAGCAGAAGCCCCCATGTGATATATTTCTGAGTTGTGCTCGCCGGGTGCCTATGTTTGAGTTGTGGTGTGCAACAAACTCTCTTTGGCCCCTGATGATAATATTTTCTTGATAGCCGCATCAAGAGGGTAGTAACACCATGTTCTCTTTGGTGAATACACCTATGTTTGAACAAGAAGCCCCCAAGTAATCATATGAAGATGAGCCCATAAGGCAGGACACCCATGTTTGAACCGCGCGTCAGGGCAGCAGGTCCTCTTGGGAAACCTTTAACTTTTTGCAAGAGATCAATTCTTCTTGAACCGGTATTTTGAACCGGCTATCGAGAGCTTCAAAGCTTTTTGGGAGACATCTTTCCCTTGAACCGGATTTTAAACTGAATTCCTTTTTAAACCGAAAATTGATGGCCTGATATGTTAGGCCAGTAATTATCCCCCACAGAGTTGATGATTACCACGGTGAAATTGAAATTAATCATGGGAAAGTCAGTCGCGGGAGCAAATTGATGAACCAGCCACGGCGTTGTAAACCGGTGTCAGTGTGGACGGGCCAACCAATCGCAGGTGCAGTCCCATCGAGTTGATGTAGATCAAGCTGCACAGGCGGTGGCTTACGCATACCCGTGTAATGTGGCACGGACTAACGCTAGTCGAAATATTGCCAGCACATGCTCCGTACCCGTGGTATGAACCATGTTTGTCGTGCATAATCGCCCTGAAAACAACAAATATTGCAATACTGAGTATGTGTTTTCAAAAGAAAACAAAATATATCAATTAAAAATTGAATGGATGGATTTCACCTGATTTATTTAGATGATGAATGATCAGTGTATATCATCTGATATTTTTTCGCTGGATGAACGCAGATGTTTGACAATCTTCCTTTGTCCTTTTTATAATTACTGTAGCCGCAGTCTTTACATGGAAGGTTGAATGGTGTACGTGCCCCGTTAACTCCAAACCCAGGATCAAATCTTTGTATATACCTCTATTGATTTGTCAATCCTGCTTCCATTAACTGATCCGGGATGTTGGTCAAAAACACTTTATCAGCCGGTCTTCCATCAACCGGATTACCACTAGTACCACTGATGTTTCTTTAAACTTGTCAACACATGTCGCGGAGGCGGAGGCAGGATCGCGCCGGTTTATTTTCTCACATCACATCTTCTTTCCTGGTTCATATATCCCGTTCACTGCTGAAAAACTATCAGCACACTGATACATCGCAACACGCAATAGCAGAGGCAACCGGACCGGCTCGGGGTGAAGCGACGAAGGTGCAAGGCGGGTCGGAGCAACTCCGGCGGTTCGTCAAGCAACGCCGCAGGGCCGCCGTGGTTGCACCGAGGCGGGGCACTGACCCGAGGCCGGTTCGTCAATGCGCGACCCCAGCACAGAGGCGGATTAAAGTAACTCCGGCGGTTCGTCAAGAGACAGGTGTGAGGCGAGCACATGACCGCGCGTGGAGCCGGGCATGACGGAGGCGGCGCGGGGCGCCCCCATAGAGGCCGAAGCAGGCGACGGTAGTTCGGAGGTGCGGAGGCGGCGCATTGGCGAGGTGGCGGTTTGAAGTGGTTACGCCGGTTCAACGGAGTCCGTCTGAGGTGAATACGGCAGCTCGGAGGCGGCGGCACTCAACAAAACGACGACTTTACAGGCGGTGACTATGGTCGGGGCGCTCTACGGCGCGGCAACCCGGTGGCAAGTCCGAGTCAGAGGTCAACAAAGGCTCCCATGGTGGCCCTGCAACGCAGAAGCAGCGGGAGGTGACAGGAAGCTCCGCTTTACGGCGAAAGTGCAGTCACGCCGGCGGTTCGACCACAGAGACGGGGGAAACGACTCGGGGCCGCGAGCTCGGGCGGTTTAGAAGCTACATGGCGGCTCAGACGTGGCCACAACAACAGAGGGCAGCAGTATCTTCACTGTAGAACAGGGCGACGACGACTTAACTATGGGTGAACCGGCCTTGAAGCAGTAGCGAGCTCAGCGAAGTGCAATAGCGACGGCTCAGAGCGCGATCGTAGAGCCAGCGCCGGAGCATGAAGGAAGCCGCAGTAGGGGGCGGAGTGACTGAGTCACGGCAGAAGATGCAATAGACGAGCCGGCAGGTGGCTGGTCAACGCGCGGCCGTGCCGGAGGAGGCATCAGCGCGGCGGGTCGTAGATACAGAGGCGCCGCAACGCGATAGTCAGTGGGATCAGCAATAGCGAGCCTATACCGGCAGTTTGGTCGGGCGGCCTGATGGCAAAACCGACGAGGCGGCGTTGGCGGCGATGCGGCCGGCTTGATAGAGGGCGAAGCCAAACCAGTGGAGGCGGCTCTTGTCGAAATCTGGACTGACATCGACTCAGACGGGAAGCGATTCTGTGGAGGCGATTTAGGAGCGGCGATACTAGACGGCAACTCAGTGGTTCAAGGCTGCAGCTACACCCGGCGGAGGCAAGGGCCGCTCCGGCGAGGGCGGTTTAACACAGAAGCCTGGCGCGACGGTGCGGCCAGATGGGACAGCAGCTCGATTAAGGCCAGGCGGTGACTCAAGGCCGCGGAAACACTGGTTCAATGGAGTCCATCCGAGGTCAAGATGGTGGAGGCGAGGCGCGATTGGATCCGGCGTCGGGTTGGAGAGGCGCGGCTCCGGGTCGGTGATGGTGACCCAGAGGAGGCAAGGCGCGACTGAACCAGCGGCGGGTTTGAGGTGGTAAACTTGGGGGCGCCGGTTTATGGCAGTAAGGCCAGCTCGAGGTTGTGGGATGGTGGTCCATGGTGATTTTGACAAGGCCGTGATGGCCAGACGGGTCGTAGAGACGGCGGCTCGTCACCGGTGGCAGAGGAGGCGCTGGTGACTTGACGAGGCGGGCCACAGTTTCACTCGCCGACCCCCGCTGTTGCTTCCACGACAGCCGCTCGACGGGCGGAACCGTGCGGGCAGGCGCAGGAGACGAGCACATTCGGCGACCACAGCAAAGCGAGAGACGGCGAGACCCAATAGCAGAAGCAGAGGCGCGATCCGGGGCGACGGAGAACCACAAGGTAGGCCAATCCCGATGAAGGCGCGGGCTGAACCGATGTCGAACGGAAAGGCTCGGCGCTTCAGGTGTGCAGGCGCTCGAGGCAGTGCGGCTCTGAAGCGGCGGTCGGTTCACTGTGGCGTGCTTGACTGGGCACAAAACGGCGGGTCAACGGATGCAGGCCGGAGTCGCAGGGCAGCTGGGGCAAGAGGAGACACAGCCTGGCTGATTTATTGCGGCAGAGGTGAGGCCGCTAGATTGCAGTGGCGATTTGACGCTGCGGTCGGTCAGGAGGTCCACGGCCGAGTGGGTCATGCAATGGCTCGGGAAAAAACTGCTGCAGCTCGGCGATGGCAAATCCGGGTCATAGCCGAAAATATCTCCTGATTCGTGCCCCCCTTTTTTGTTATTGATTTCCTTCATCCCGGTTGGGAAGTATCGTACGATGACCAAGCCGAGGTCAAGCCCTTGGTTCCTCTTACCTCAACTCGGCTTCGCTGTAGATCGGATTGAACTGACAACTTAAATTTCCTTAGTAGATACGTACGGGTTGGATCCATGGCGATTTGACAGCCAACATAGATCGGATCGAAACTATAGCAATCGTCCATGGCGATTTGACGATAATATTTCCTTGATCTCAGCAGACGAGGCTAGTACTGACAAAAATCCTTCCGTACCGTCCTTTTGCCGATCCGACGGATTGTAAGCTTCTCGAAACCCTAGTTAAGATCCCTCCAAGAACTCTACACCATCGTGCGTGGGCCCCATGGTGGGCGCCAACTGTCGTGGGATTAACACATCAGATGTCCTTAGTGTGAGGACTTGGTCGCGAGGCCAACACATCTATGTGGTAGCTTGAGAGGGGTTGAGCGGAATCGAGAGACGCAACACAAGACAAGAGTTTAGACAGCTTCGGGCCCCGGGAAACATCATCCGGTAACAACCCTACATGCTGTTTAAGGCTAGATCTCATTATCATCACGAGGGAGTCGCCGTAAACCGGCTCTCCTCTAGTTGTGTCTAGCCCTAGAGATTGTTTTGTTGCTTCTCCCCCTTTGAGGAGCCCCGCCCCTCCGTATATATGTTTAAGGGGCGGGTTACATGTGGAGTCCAACTCGGACTTTAACTTAAACTATTTTGACTTCCCTTCCTGGGCTTCTTAACGTCTGCCGGTTTAACATTGTCTGCCGGTTTGACACCAGTCGGTTTACCGTCTGTCTTAGCCATCTGTCTTGACTCTCTGTCTTAACTCTCCGCCGGTTTACCATCCGCCGGTTTACAATTCCAGCCGAGTCATACCGCGGGGTATATCCCCGACAGTGCGTGAACAAATTACTGTTGAGCAATTGACAGAATTGAGCATAGTTATGAGAATATCTAGGTATGATCATGTATATAGGCATCATGTCCGAGACAAGTAGACCGACTCCTGCCTGCATCTACTACTATTACTCCACACATCGACTGCTATCCAGCATGCATCTAGAGTATTAAGTTCATAAGAACAGAGTAACGCTTTAAGCAAGATGACATGATGTAGAGGGATAAACTCATGCAATATGATATAAACCCCATCTTGTTATCCTCGATGGCAACAATACAATACGTGTCTTTCTCCCATCGCAAGGACACTGCAAGATTGAACCCAAAGCTAAGCACTTCTCCCATCGCAAGAAAGATCAATCTAGTAGGCCAAACCAAACTGATAATTCGAAGAGACTTGCAAAGATAACCAATCATACATAAAAGAATTCAGAGAAGATTCAAATATTATTCATAGATAAACTTCATCATAAACTCACAATTCATCGGTCTCAACAAACACACTGCAAAAGAAGATTGCATCGAATAGATCTCCACAAGAGAAGGGGAGAACTTTGTATTGAGATCCAAAAAGAGAGAAGAAGCCATCTAGCTAATAACTATGGACCCGTAGGTCTGAGGTAAACTACTCACACTTCATCGAAAGGGCTATGGTGTTGATGTAGAATCCCTCCGTGATCGATGCCCCCTCCGGCGGAGCTCCGGAACAGACCCCAAGATGGGATCTCGTGGATACAGAAAGTTATGGCGGTGGAATTACGGTTTTGGCTCCATATCTGGTAGTTTGGGGGTACGTAGGTATATATAGGAGGAAGGAGTACGTCGGTGGAGCAACAGGGGGCCCACGAGGGTGGAGGGCGCGCCCAGGGGGTAGGCGCCCCCCTACCTCATGGCCTCCTGGTTGATGTCTTGACGTAGGGTCCAAGTCCTCTGGATCACGTTCGTTCCGAAAATCACGTTCCCAAAGGTTTCATTCCGTTTGGACTCCGTTTGATATTCTTTTTCTGCGAAACTCTGAAATAGGCAAAAAAACAACAATTCTGGGTTGGGCCTCCGGTTAATAGGTTAGTCCCAAAAATAATATAAAAGTGTATAATAAAGCCCAATAATGTCCAAAACATAATATAATATAGCATGGAACAATAAAAAATTATAGATAGGTTGGAGACGTATCAAGCATCCCCAAACTTAATTCCTGCTCGTCCTCGAGTAGGTAAATGATAAAAACAAAATTTTTGATGTGGAATGCTACTTGGCATAATTTCAATGTATTTCTTCTTAATTGTGGTATGAATATTCAGATCCGAAAGATTCAAGATAAAAGTTCAATATTGACATAAAAATAATAAAACTTCAAGCATACTAACTAAGCAATTATGTCCTCTCAAAATAACATGGCCAAAGAAAGTTCATCCCTACAAAATCATATAGTTTAGTCATGCTCCATTTTCGTCACACAAGAATGCTCTCGTGATGCACAACCCCGATGACAAGCCAAGCAATTGTTTCATACTTTAGTAATCTCAAACTTTTTCAACCTTCACGCAATACATGAGCGTGAGCCATGGATATAACACTATGGGTGGAATAGAATATAATGATGGGGGTTATGTGGAGAAGGCAAAAAAGGAAGAAAGTCTCACATCAACGAGGCTAATCAATGGGCTATGGAGATGCCCATGAATTGATGTTAATGCAAGGAGTAGGGATTGCCATGCAACAGATGCACTAGAGCTATAAATATATGAAAGCTCAACAAAAGAAACTAAGTGGGTGTGCATCCAACTTGCTTGCTCATGAAGACCTAGGGCATTTGAGGAAGTCGATTGTTCGAATATACAAGCCAGGTTCTATAATGAAAAGTTCCACTAGTATATGAAAGTGACAAAACAAAAGACTCTCTATCATGAAGATTATGGTGCTACTTTGAAGCACAAGTGTAGTAAAAAGGATAGTAACATTGTCCCTTCTCTCTTTTTCTCTCATTTTTTGGGCCTTCTCTTTTTTTATGGCCTTTCTCTTTTTTTCCTCACTTGGGATAATGCTCTAGAAAATGATGATCATCACACTTCTATTTATTTACAACTCAATGATTACAACTCGATACTAGAACAAAGTATGACTCTATATGAATGCCTCTGGTGGTGTACCGGGATATGCAATGAACCAAGAGTGACATGTATGAAAGGATTATGAATGGTGGCTTTGCCACAAATACTATGTCAACTACATGATCATGCAAAGCAATATGACAATGATGAATGTGTCATGATAAACGGAACGGTGGAAAGTTGCATGGCAATATATCTCAGAATGGCTATGGGAATGCCATAATAGGTAGTTATGGTGGCTGTTTTGAGGGATATATAAGGAGGTTAATGTGTGAAAGAGCGTATCATATCACGAGGTTTGGATGCACCGGCGAAGTTTGCACCAACTCTCAATGTGAGAAAGGGCAATGCACGGTACCGAAGAGGCTAGCAATGATGGAAAGATGAGAGTGCGTATAATCCATGGACTCAACATTAGTCATAAAGAACTCACATACTTATTGCAAAAATCTAAAAGTCATCAAAAACCAAGCACTACGCGCATGCTCCTAGGGGGATAGATTGGTAGGAAAAGACCATCGCTCGTCCCTGACCGCCACTCATAAGGAAGACAATCAAAGAACACCTCATGTTTCAAATTTGTTACATAACGTTTACCATACGTGCACGCTACGGGACTTGCAAACTTCAACACAAGTATTTTTCAAATTCACAACTACTCAACTAGCACAACTTTGATATCACTACCTCCATGTCTCAAAACAATCATAAAGCATCAAACTTCTCTTAGTATTCAACACACTCATAAGAAAGTATTTACTAGTCTTGAATACCTAGCATATTAGGATTATTTAAGTAAATTACCATGCTATTTAAGACTCTCAAAATAATCTAAGTGAAGCATGAGAGAATAATAGTTTCTATAAAACAAAACCACCACCGTGCTCTAAAAGATATAAGTGAAGTACTAGAGCAAAAACTATATAACTCAAAAGATATAAGTGAAGCACATAGAGTATTCTAATAATTTCTGAATCATGTGTGTTTTTCTCAAAAGGTGTGTACAGAAAGGATGATTGATGTAAACTAAAAAGAAAAGACTCAAATCATACAAGACGCTCCAAGCAAAACACATATCATGTGGGGAATAAAAATATAGCTCCAAGTAAAGTTACCGATGGAAGTAGACGAAAGAGGGGATGCCTTCCGGGGCATCCCCAAGCTTTGGCTTTTAGGTGTCCTGAGATTATCGTGGGGTGCCATGGGCATCCCCAAGCTTAGGCTGTTGCCACTCCTTGTTCCATAATCCATCAAATCTTTACCCAAAACTTGAAAACTTCACAACACAAAACTTAAAGTAGAAAATCTCGTGAGCTCCGTTAGCGAAAGAACACAAAACACCACTTCAAGGTACTGTAATGAACTCATTCTTTATTTATATTGGTATTAAAACTACTGTATTCCAATTTCTCTATGGTTTATAAACTATTTTACTAGCCATAGATTCATCAAAATAAGCAAACAACACACGAAAAACGGAATCTGTCAAAATCAGAACAGTCTGTAGTAATCTGTAGCTAACGCAAGATCTGGATCCCCAAAAATTCTAAAATAAATTGCTGGACGTGAGGAATTTATCTATTAATCATCTTCAAAAATAAGTAACTGAATATCACTTTCCAAATAAAAATGGCAGCAATTCTCGTGAGCGCTAAAGTTTTTTTTACAGCAAGATTAAAAAGACTTTCCCCAAGTCTTCCCAGCTGTTCTACTTGGCACAAACACTAATTAAACAAAAAAACACAACCAAAACAGAGGCTAGATAAATTATTTATTACTAAACAGGAGCAAAAAGCAAGGAATAAAAATAAAATTGGGTTGCCTCCCAACAAGCGCTATCGTTTAACGCCCCTAGTTAGGCATAAAAAGCAAGGATAGATCTAGGTATTGCCATAATAATAAGATAGGTCACTAAAACTCATTTCATATTCTCTACGTTCGGCAGCAAGTTTTCTTTGAGGCAAGAAAAAGTAATCAAAATGGCTAAATATAATGGGACAAAAATCCCCAAGATCAACTTTGGGAGGTATAGGTTCCTCCTTTGGCCCTTTGTATTGCACAACCAATTCATCATTATAAGCATTTTTTGACAGAAATTTGTGAGCCTATACTCGAGAGAATATCCTAGTTCATTATTTTGAATAGCCAAATCATTATTAAGTTCAAAAATTCTATCAACTAGAACATCGGTAGGAACCCTTTTTCTAAGATTTTCATTGAAAGTAAGATAATCTAGAGATTGAAAACGCATTATTTCTTCTTGATCAAAAAGGATAGCCTCTATGGGAGGACGGCAAGCGTCCACCCTATAATGCGCGAACATTTCTTTGGCCTCTTTTATTATGAATCTAAACTCATGAGCCAAAAAGATAGTAGCGGCACGCTTAACAGAAGAATGCTCAATATTAGAAAATTCTAAGAAAATCCTTTGTATGCAAGGATGCATGTGCATAAATTGTCTTTCAAGTTCAACTACAAGCATGGCGATAGCGTACGCAAGACTACTAGTTCTATGAAGGATAGAGCTACACATAGAAGGCAAAGCACCGACACAAGTAAAGAAATCTTGGATAACTCCTTTTCCAATAATATTACCACTACCAATTCGGAATTTTTTTGTATGTAAGATAGGGGGTTCTTCAACAGGAGCATCATAATTTTTCATGATATTATTATTGTCCATATCTACAATAATTTCCCCGATTTCAGACATAATGGTAGAAAGTGCAAGAGGCAATAAAGAGGCAAACGGAAAAGAGAGGGCGAATAAAACGGCAAGGGTGAAGTGGGGGAGAGGAAAACGAGAAGCAAATGGCAAATAATGTAATGCGGGAGATAAGGATTTGTGATGGGTACTTGGTGTGTTGACTTTTGCGTAGACCTCCCCGGCAACGACGCCAGAAATCCTTCTTGCTACCTCTTGAGCACTTGTGTTGGTTTTCCCTTGAAGGGGAAAGGGTGGTGCAGCAAAGTAGCGTAAGTATTTCCCTTAGTTTTTGAAAACCAAGGTATCAATCCAGTAGGAGGCCACGCACGAGTCCCTGGCACCTACACAAACAAATAAATCCTCGCAACCAACGCGATAAGGGGTTGTCATCCCTACGTGGTCACTTACGAGAGTGAGATCTGACAGATATGATAAGATAATATTTTTGTATTTTTATGATAAAGATGCAAAGTAAAATAAAAGGCAATGAAAATAACTAAGTATTGGAAGATTAATATGATGGAAAATAGACCCGAGAGCCATAGGTTTCACTAGTGGCTCCTCTCAAGAGCATAAGTATTTACGGTGGGTGAACAAATTACTGTTGAGCAATTGACAGAATTGAGCATAGTTATGAGAATATCTAGGTATGATCATGTATATAGGCATCACGTCTGAGACAAGTAGACCAACTCCTGCCTGCATCTACTACTATTACTCCACACATCGACCGCTATCCAGCATGCATCTAGAGTATTAAGTTCATAAGAACAGAGTAACGCTTTAAGAAAGATGACATGATGTAGAGGCATAAACTCATGCATGCAATATGATATAAACCCCATCTTGTTATCCTCGATGGCAACAATACAATACGTGCCTTGCTGCCCTTACTGTCACTGGGAAAGGACACCGCAAGATTGAACCCAAAGCTAAGCACTTCTCCCATTGCAAGAAAGATCAATCTAGTAGGCCAAACCAAACTGATAATTCGAAGAGACTTGCAAAGATAACCAATCATACATAAAAGAATTCAGAGAAGATCCAAATATTGTTCATAGATAAACTTGATCATAAACCCACAAGTCATCGGTCTCAACAAACACACCGCAAAAGAAGATTACATCGAATAGATCTCCACAAGAGAGGGGGAGAACTTTGTATTGAGATCCAAAAAGAGATAAGAAGCCATATAGCTAATAACTATGGACCCGTAGGTCTGAGGTAAACTACTCACACTTCATCGGAAGGGCTATGGTGTTGATGTAGAAGCCCTCCGTGATCGATGCCCCCTCCGGCGGAGCTCCGGAACAGGCCCCAAGATGGGGATACAAAAAGTTATGGCGGTGGAATTAGGGTTTTGGCTCCGTATCTGGTAGTTTGGGGGTACGTCGGTATATATAGGAGGAAGGAGTACGTCGGTGGAGAAACAGGGGGCCCATGAGGGTGGAGGGCGTGCCCAGGGGGGTAGGCACGCCCCCTACCTCATGGCCTCCTGGTTGATGTCTTGATGCAGGGTCCAAGTCCTCTGGATCACGTTCATTCCGAAAATCACATTCCCGAAGGTTTCATTCCGTTTGGACTCCGTTTGATATTCTTTTTCTGCGAAACTCTGAAATAGGCAAAAAAGCAATTGTGGGCTGGGCCTCCGGTTAATAGGTTAGTACCAAAAATAATATAGAAGTGTATAATAAAGCCCAATAATGTCCAAAACAGAATATAATATAGCATGGAACAATCAAAAATTATATATACGTTGGAGACGTATCAATGCATAGCAACGAGAGAGGAGAGTATGTCTACGTACCCTCGTAGACCAAAAGTGGAAGCGTTTATCAATGCGGTTGATGTAGCCGTACACCTTCACAATCTGTCCCGATCAAGTACTGAACGTACGGTACCTCCGCGTTCAGCACATGTTCAGCTCGATGACGTCCTCGCCTTCTTGATCCAGCAAGAGGGGCGAAGTAGTAGATGAGTTCCGGCAGCACGACGGCGTGGTAACGGTGTTGGTGAAGAACAATCTTCGCAAGGCTTCGCCTAAGCACTACGAAAACTATGACAGAGGATAAACTAGAGGGGACGGGGTTGCTGGCACACGGCTTGGTGTTTCTAGATGTGTCTTGGGTGCTAGCCCTACTCCTCTATTTATATGTTGAGCCTTGGGGTCGAAACTTGGAGTAAAAGCCTCCACAAAGTCGGTTTCACCCGAAAGGCAAGAGTCCTTCTCGGACTCCAGGGCCAGACGCCAGGGTTCCCGGCGTCTGGACCCAGACGCCAGGGACCCTGGCGTCTGGCCCCTGGACTCCGCAAAACTTCCTTTTGCGCTTTCCAAAAACCTCGTGGGCTTTCCCCTTTGGCCCAAATAAAGTGTTCTCGTACCCAAACATTTTGGGAAACATCCGGAACCCCTTCTGCTGAATTCCGGAACCCTTCCTGAGACCAAACACTATTATCGCATATATCAAACTTTATCTCTGGACCATTCCGGAGTTCCTCGTCATGTCCGTGATCTTACCCGGAACTCCGAACAACATTCGGTTACCAACATACATAACTCATAAATACTATATCGTCAACGAATGTTAAGCATGCGGACCCTACGGGTTCGAGAACTATGTAGACATGACCGAGACACTTCTCTGGTCAATAACCAATAGCGGAACTTGGATGCCCATATTGGCTCCTACATATTCTACGAAGATCTTTATCGGTCGAACCGCATAACAACATACGTTGTTCCCTTTGTCATCGGTATGTTACTTGCCCGAGATTCGATTGTAGGTATCTCAATACCTAGTTCAATCTCATTACCGGCAAGTCTCTTTACTCGTTCCGTAATGCATCATCCCACGACTAACTCATTAGTCACATTGCTTGCAAGGCTTATAGTGATGTGCATTACCGAGAGGGCCCAGAGATACCTCTCCGATAATCGGAGTGACAAATCCTAATCTCGAAATACGCCAACTCAACAAGTACCTTTGGAGACACCTGTAGAGCACCTTTATAATCACCCAGTTACGTTGTGATGTTTGGTAGCACACAAAGTGTTCCTCCCGTAAACAGGAGTTGCATAATATCATAGTCATAGGAACATGTATAAGTCATGAAGAAAGCAATAGCAACATACTAAATGATCAAGTGCTAAGCTAACGGAATGGGTCAAGTCAATCATATCATTCTCCTAATGATGTGATCCCGTTAATCAAATGACAACTCATGTATATGGCTAGGAAACATAACCATCTTTGATCAACGAGCTAGTCAAGTAGAGGCATACTAGTGACACTCTGTTTGTCTATGTATTCACACATGTATTATGTTTCCGGTTAATACAATTCTAGCATGGATAATAAACATTTATCATGAAATAAGGAAATAAATAATAAATTTTTTATTGCCTCTAGGGCATATTTCCTCCACATCATTCCTAAGGGTCTTTCTCTGCATTTGCGCATTGATTTAGAGCATATTCGTACTCATCCGGAGAAATATTCCGGGGCTATTGAGCTCATTGAGTCGTCCAATCTTGCTGCTCCATTTGCATTTCAAAATGACTTTAACCAAGCCGCCATACATCAATTCTATGCCACGTGTTTGTTCCGTCCAAATAACACTGTTACTTGGATGACCTCCGACACAAAGCTCTCAGCTTCCTATTCTCAATTTGTTGCTGCCCTTGGTTTTCCTGACACCGGGTTCAAAATTCACAATGATGACCCCGAACATAGAACCAAGGGCAATGATGCATGTGCTGATCTTATCAAACCCATAGCAGAACTGACTGATGAGGAGAAACATAAGGGCTTTAACCAAGTCTCCATTTGGCGCTCCTTTCTTCATTATCTATCAATGTGTCATTCGCACCATTTATCCTAAGATGGGTGACAATGGCTCTTGTAGTAGCTACTGCATCAATCTCATGCATCTCCTTTATGCATCTCCGAAAGGGAAGATCAATGTCCCTCATTTTCCGTGGCATGAAATTTGCCTCGCTTCTCTCCAGCACAAGCGGGCCTTTCCTCATGCTCCCTTTCTTCAGGCATTCATTGAGAGTGTGGCTCCATTTCCTATTGTACGCACTCATTTGCATGAGTGATGGGTCATTCCCGCACACATGGCAGATGATTATGTTCCCAAGGACTCTTCCTCTTCTGCTCATCCGCGCCGCACAGCTGCTAGCATTCCTCGTCCTGCTCCCTCCGGATCTGCACCATTTGGTCGCATTGCTCGGTTTCTTGGGAAGGCTCACTCTGCCATGATGAAGGTTGTTACCTTTAACTGCTCCCAATATAACGATGTTGTCACTCAGCTGATCACCTCCAAGAATGCTCCAAAGGCTCATCTGAGAGACTCTAGAGTTTTTGATGTGAGTGATGATGATCGTCTTCTCGATCCTCCCTCTTTTGACTTTGGCTTTCCTTCGGGTCCAGAGTGGTCTGATTTCTTTGATGAGGATGGTGGCAGTGGTGCTCATGATGATGATGATGAGGCAGGGTTCTGATGATGATGACGTTGTTCTGTTTGGTCATCTTGCCCCCTTTTTTAGTATTTGCTGCCAAGGGGGAGTAGCACTTAGCACTTATCCTTTGAGTACTGTAATATGTGATATTAACTTGTATTGCACTATGATATGTATCATACCACGAACCCATTGTTACTTTAGGTTCTATGATGTGAGTGATGAATCTACTTATGAATCTATTTGAATGTTATCATGTGCAACTTGTGATTTGGATGTGTTGGTATCACACCGACGGTGAGCTCCTCTCATGCTTATTTGTCTTTGTGCACATTGTTAAGGGGAGCTCGGCAACAAATCCTTTTGATATTCATAGTTTTTATTATTATTTTAAGAAGTGCATGTATGTTGTCATCAACTACCAAAAAGGGGGAGATTGAAAGTGCAACCATGCCCTTAATCTTATTTTGATGTTGATGAGAACATGCATATATGGGACTAATCATGTTTATCAACTATATCTCGGGATTATGTCTCAAAGGGCCGTGTGTGGATCATGACTAGGGACAAATGCATATAACTCAAGATTGGAGATACAAGACAATAGCATTGGCTTTGTTTACGGTTTGTTCTTGAGTGTAGGGATCCCG
This sequence comes from Triticum urartu, assembly GCF_003073215.2. Classification (NCBI taxonomy): domain Eukaryota; kingdom Viridiplantae; phylum Streptophyta; class Magnoliopsida; order Poales; family Poaceae; genus Triticum; species Triticum urartu. The sequence continues at coordinate 184,507,290 of NC_053027.1, read as the reverse complement.
CACTATTAAGAGGGGATCGTTGGATCTAGTGAAAGATTTTATCAAAACCCACCAACTCCATTTTTAATCATACGTCTGGTACGCTATGAACGTCCGATCCCCCTCAGCTGTCCGGACGTCGGGTTCTCGACGATCGTCCGGCGTTTCTTCACAGAACGATATTCACGGATGTCCGAGCTTCTCCGGATGTCCGGTCGCCGGATGTCCGAGCTTCTCCGGAGGTCCGACACTTTCTTAACAGAACATTTTTTATGGATATCCAGTCATCTACGGACGTCCGGTCACCGGACGACCGAAACATCTCGGACGTCCGTTGGCTGAGTGCTGATTTGTGGCTTGTGGTTCTCCAGCGTTCGGACGACAAATGTCTGTCAGACTTCCAGACCAATCTGTGCCACCGGACGTCAGGTCCTGTCCGGACGTCCGACGTCTCCTATGCACTTGAGTTGCTCAAACAGTTACTTTTCCACTTCCACTATATATAGCCTTCTCCCCCCACGGGATAAGGTTGACCATTCACTTTGATCTTGCTAAGAACACATTTCACTCTCTCTCACTCCTCCACACCAAGTCTTAGATCCCTAAGGGATTTGAGAGCACTTGAGAGAAGTTGTCTGATCAAGTGATAGATCCACTCCTTCCCCACCTTTGCACCAAAGGAATTCGTGATTTGAGCAAGTCTTGAGCTTTTTCCCTTCGTTCTTGTTACTCTTGGAGGTTGGAGACTCCTTGGTGGTAGGAGTCTTTCGGAGAGGAATCGACCATTGTGATTACCCCCGGAAAAGTTTGTGAGGGTTTGGATACCACCCCAAGGTCTACCACTAGTGGTTGAGAAACGCCTCTTTGGTGTTGTCTCAAAGGGAGAATAGGGTGAGCCTTCGTGGCGTTGGTGTGCCTTCATGGTAACATTCACCTTTCTAATGGTGACGTAGCTTCCCTCCAAGGAAGTGAACATTGGCATACATCCTTGTCTCCCGAGAGTTGCGGTTATTCCTAACCCTAACTCTTTACTTGTGGTTACTTGTCTCTTAGCACTTACTTATATCATACTTGTGTTACTTGTTTATCTTTCTTAGCTCTTAGCATCATACTTGCAATTGTTAGGCTCACTTTCATATTCCGCATTATTGCCTAAAATTGCTAAGTAACAATTAAAATTTGTAACTGTACCTATTCACCCCCCCTCTAGGTCCATCTCGATCCTTTCAGTAGGATTCCCCCTTCCCTAGTTGGAGTAGGAGAGGGAAGGAAGGGGAGAAGGAGAAGGAAGAGGGGCGCCCCCCTCCCAATTCGGATTGGGCTTGGGGGGGGCGCCCCCCACCTTTGGCCTCACTCTCTCCTTTCCACTATGGCCCATTAAGGCCCATTGACTCCCCGGGGGGTTTCGGTAACCCCCCGGTACTCCGGTATATGCCAAAACTCTCTCGAAACCTTTTCGATGTCCAAACATAGTCATCCAATATATCGATATTTATGTCTCGACCATTTCGAGACTCCTCGTCATGTCCGTGATCACATCCGGGACTCCGAACTACCTTCGGTACATCAAAATACACTCATAATACCAATCATCACCGAACGTTAAGCGTGCGGACCCTGCGGGTTCGAGAACTATGTAGACATGACCGAGACACGTCTCTGGTCAATAACCAATAGCGGAACCTGGATGTTCATATTGGCTCCCACATATTCTACGAAGATCTTTATCGGTCAAGCCGCACAAAGATATACGTTGTTCCCTTTGTCATTGGTATGTTACTTGCCCGAGATTCGATCGTCGGTATCTCAATACCTAGTTCAATCTATTTACCGACAAGTCTCTTTACTCGTTCCGTAATGCATCATCCCACAACTAACTCATTAGTCACATTGCTTGCAAGGCTTATATTTATGTGCGTTACCGAGAGGGCCCAGAGATACCTCTCCGACAATCGGAGTGAGAAATCCTAATCTCTATCTATGCCAACTCAACAAACACCATCGGAGACACCTGTAGAGCACCTTTATAATCACCCAATTACGTTGTGACGTTTGGTATCACACAAAGTGTTCCTCCGGTATTCGGGAGTTGCATGATCTCATAGCCATAGGAGCATGTATAAGTTATGGAGAAAGCAATAGCAACAAACTAAAAGATCATCATGCTAAGCTAACAGATGGGTCAAGTCAATCACATCATTCTCTAATGATGTGATCCTGTTAATCAAATGACAACTCATGTCTATGGTCAGGAAACATAACCATTACCGAATCAACGAGCTAGTCAAGTAGAGGCATACTAGTGACACTCTGTTTGTCTATGTATTCACACATGTACTAAGTTTTCGGTTAATACAATTCTAGCATGAATAATAAACATTTATCATGATATAAGGAAATATAAATAACAACTTTATTATTGCCTCTAGGGCATATTTCCTTCAAAAGGGTGATGCAGCAAAGTAGTGTACGTATTTCTCTCAGTTTTTGAGAACCAAGGTATCAATCCAGTAGGAGACTACACGCAAATCGCCTAGTACCTGCACAAACAAATAAGAACCTTGCAACCAATGCGATAAAGGGGTTGTCAATCTCTTCACGGTCACTTACGAAAGTGAGATTTGATAAACATAATAAGATAAATACTTTTGGTATTTTTGTTGTATAGATTGAAAAGTAAAGATTGCAAAATAAATAGTAAACTAGAATTGTAGATCGGAAACTTATATGATGTAAAGTAGAACCGGGGGCCATAGGTTTCACTAGTGGCTTCTCTCGAGATAGCATATATTACAGTGGGTGAACAAATTACTGCCGAGCAATTGATAGAAAAGCGCATAGTTATGATGATATCTAGGCATGATCATGAACATAGCATCACGTCCGCGTCAAGTAGACTGAAACGATTCAGCATCTACTACTATTACTCCACACATCGACCGCTATCCAGCATGCATCTAGAGTATTAAGTTCATAAGAACAGAGTAACACATTAGGCTAGATGACATGGTGTAGAGGGATAAACTCAAGCAATATGATATAAACTCCATCTTTTTATACTTGATGGCAACAATGCAATATGTGCCTTGCTGCCCCTGCTGTCACTGGGAAAGGACACCGCAAGATTGAACCCAAAGCTAAGCACTTCTCCCATTGCAAGAAAGATCAATCTAGTAGGCCAACCCAAACTGATAATTCGAAGAGACTTGCAAAGATATCAAATCATGCATATAAGAATTCAGAGAAGAATCAGATATTGTTCATAGATAATCTTAATCATAAACCCACAATTCATCGGATCTCGACAAACACACCGCAAAAAGAATTACATCGAATAGATCTCCAAGAACATCGAGGAGAACTTTGTATTGAGATCCAAAGAGAGAGAAGAAGCCATCTAGCTAATAACTATGGACCCGAAGGTCTGTGGTAAACTACTTACACATCACCAGAGAGGCTATGGTGTTGATGTAGAAGCCCTCCGTGATCGAATACCCCTCCGGTAGATCGCCGGAAAAGGTCCCCAGATGGGATCTCATGGGTACAGAAGGTTGCCGCAGTGGAAAAGTTGTTTCGTGGCTCCCTGGATGTTTTCAGGGTATAAGAGTATATATATGCGAAGGAAGTAGGTCGGTGGAGCTATGAGGGGCCCACGAGGGTGGGGGGCGCGCCGCCCTACCTCGTGGCCGCCTCGTTGCTTCCTTGACCTCCACTCCAAGTCTCTTGGATTGCATTTGCTCCAAAAAAGATCCTCGCGAAGGTTTCATTCAGTTTGGATTCCATTTGATATTCCTTTTCTGCGAAGCACTGAAATAGGCAAAAAACAGCAACTGGCACTGGGCCTCCGGTTAATAGGTTAGTCCCAGAAATAATATAAAAGTGCATATTAAATACCATTAAACATCCAAAACCGATAATATAATAGCATGTAACAATAAAAATTATAGATACATCGGAGACGTATCATCATCCCCAAGCTTAATTCCTGCTCGTCCTCGAGTAGGTAAATGATAAAAAGAGAAGTTTTGATGTGGAATGCTACCTAACATAATTTCGATGTAATTTTCTTTATTGTGGCATGAATATTCAGATCCGAAAGATTCAAGACAAAAGTTTAATATCGACATAAAAATAATAATACTTCAAGCATACTGACCTAGCAATTATGTCTTCTCAAAATAACATGGCCAAAGAAAGCTATCCCTACAAAATCATATAGTGTGGCTATGCTCTATCTTCATCGCACAAAATATTTAAATCATGCACAACCCCGATGACAAGCCAAGCAATTGTTTCATACTTTTGATGTTCTCAAACTTTTTCAATCTTCACGCAATACATGAGCGTGAGCCATGGACATAGCACTATAGGTGGAATAGAATGGTGGTTATGGAGAAGACAAAAAGGAGAAGATAGTCTCACATCAACTAGGCGTATCAACGGGCTGTGGAGATGCCCATCAATAGATATCAATGTGAGTGAGTAGGGATTGCCATGCAACGGATGCACTAGAGCTATAAGTGTATGAAAGCTCAACAAAAGAAACTAAGTGGGTGTGCATCCAGCTTGCCTGCTCATGAAGACCTAGGGCATTTTGAGGAAGCCCATCATTGGAATATACAAGCCAAGTTCTATAATGAAAAATTCCCACTAGTATATGAAAGTGACAAAATAGGAGACTCTCTATCATGAAGATCATGGTGCTACTTTGAAGCACAAGTGTGGAAAAAGGATAGTAGCATTGTCCCTTCTCTCTTTTTATCTCTTTTTTGGGCCTTTCTCCTTTTTTATGGCCACTTTTTTTCGTCCGGAGTCTCATCCCTACTTGTGGCAGAATCATAGTCTCCATCATCCTTTCTTCACTGGGACAATGCTCTCATAATGATGATCATCACACTTTTATTTACTTACAACTCAAGAATTACAACTCGATACTTAGAACAAAATATGACTCTATGTGAATGCCTCCGGTGGTGTACCAAGATGTGCGATGAATCAAGAGTGACATGTATGAAAGAATTATGAATGGTGGCTTTGCCACAAATATGATGTCAAGTACATGATCATGCAAAGAAATATGACAATGATGAAGCGTGTCATAAATAATGGAACGGTGGAAAGTTGCATGGCAATATATCTCAGAGTGGCTATGGAAATGCCATAATAGGTAGGTATGGTGGCTGTTTTGAGGAAGGTATATGGTGGGTTTATGGTACCGACGAAAGTTGCATGGTACTAGAGAGGCTAGCAATTGTGGAAGGGTGAGAGTGCGTATAATCCATGGACTCAACATTAGTCATGAAGAGCTCACATACTTATTGCAAAAATCTATTAGTTATCGAAACGAAGTATTACGCGCATGCTCCTAGGGAGGGTAGATTGGTAGGAAAAGACCATCGCTCGTCCCCGACCGCCACTCACAAGGAAGAAAATCAAAAAAATAAATCATGCTCCGACTTCATCACATAACGGTTCACCATACGTGTATGCTACGAGAATCTCAAACTTTAACACAAGTATCTCTCAAATTCACAACTACTCAACTAGCATGACTCTAATATCACCATCTTCATATCTCAAAACAATCATCAAGTATCAAACTTCTCATAGTATTCAATGCACTTTATATGAAAGTTTTTATTACACCCATCTTGGATGCCTATCATATTAGGACTAATTTCATAACCAAAGCAAATTACCATGCTGTTATAAAGGACTCTCAAAATAATATAAGTGAAGAATGAGAGATCAATAATTTCTATAAAATAAAACCACCATCGTGCTCTAAAAAGATATAAGTGAAGCACTAGAGCAAAATTATCTAGCTCAAAAGATATAAGTGAAGCACATAGAGTACTCTAAGAAATTCCGATTCATGTGTGTCTCTCCAAAAGGGTGTGTATAGCAAGTCTTATTGTGGTAAACTAAAAAGAAAAGACTCAAATCATACAATACGCTCCAAGAAAAACACATATCATGTGGTGAATAAAAATATAGTCTCAAGTAAAGTTACCGATGGACGAAGACGAAAGATGGTATGCCTTCCGGGGCATCCCCAAGCTTAGGCTTTTGGTTGTCCTTGAATTTTACCTTGGGGTTCCTTGGGAATCCCCAAGCTTAGGCTCTTGCCACCCTTATTCCAAAATCCATCAAATCTTTACCCAAAGACTTGAAAACTTCACAACACAAAACTCAACAGAAAATCTCATGAGCTCCGTTAGTATAAGAAAACAAACCACCACTTTAAGGTACTGTAATCAACTCATTCTTTATTTATATTGGTGTTAAACCTACTGTATTCTAACTTATCTATGGTTCATACACCCCGATACTAGCCATAGATTCATCAAAATAAGTAAACAACATGCGAAAAATAGAATTTGTCAAAAACAGATAGCAATCTGTAGGTTTCGAATACTTCTGTAACTCCAAAAATCCTGAGAAATTAGAACATCCTAAATAATTTGTATAATGATATACTGCAGTTGGAATTGGTATTTTATCGCTCTCTAGTAAAAAATGAAAATTATTCTCGTGAGCGCATACTTTCTGTTTTCTCCAGCAAGATCAAATAACAATCACCCAAGAAGATCCTAAAGGCTTTACTTGGCACAAACACTAATTAAAACATAAAAAACACAATCATAACAGAGGATAGATGATTTATTTATTAATAAACAGGAACAAAAAGCAAGGAACAAAAATAAAATTGGGTTGCCTCCCAACAAGCGCTATCGTTTAACACCCCTAGCTAGACATAAAAACAAGGATAGATCTAAGTATTGTCATCTTTGGTATGCAATCCATATGTGCCTCTCATAATAGATTCATAAGGTAATTTAATTTTCTTGCTAGGAAAGTGTTCCATGCCTTTCCTTAATGGGAATTGGAATATAATATTTCCTTCTTTCATGTCAATAATCGCACCAATCGTTCTAAGGAAAGGTCTACCAAGAATAATAGGACATGTAGGATTGCAATATATATCAAGAATAATGAAATCTATGGGCATATAATTCCTATTTGCAAAAATAAGAACATCATTAATCCTTACCATAGGTTTCTTAATGGTAGAATCCGCAAGATGCAAATTTAAAGAACAATCATCAAATTCACGGAAACCTAACACATCACACAAAGTTTTGGAATTGTGGAAACACTAGCACCCAAATCACATAAAGCATAGAATTCATGATATTTAATCTTAATTTTACTAGTAGGTTCCCACTCATCATAAAGTTTTCTAGGGATAGAAACTTCTAGTTCAAGCTTTTCTTTATGGGATTGCATTAAAGCATCAACGATGTGTTTGGTAAAAGCTTTATTTTGATCATAAGGATGAGGAGAATTTAGAATGGATTGCAACAAGGAAATACAATCTATCAAACAAAAATTATCATAATTAAATTCCTTGAAATCCAAAATAGTGGGTTCATTTCTATGTAAAGTTTTGACCTCTTCAATCCCACTTTTATTAATTTTTGCATCAAGATCTAAAAACTCTGAATCATTCGGACGCCTTCTAACTAAAGTTGACTCATCTCCAGTCCCATTTTTAACAAGATTAATATTGGCAAACAAGGATTTAATAGGAGACACACCAATCACTTTTAGATCTTCATCATTATTATCATGAAAACTAGAAGAACACGCCTTCACAAAGCAATCTTTTTTAGCACACATCCTAGCGGTTCTTTATTTGCACTCATCAATGGAAATTCTCATGGCTTTGAGAGACTCGTTGATATCATGCTTAGGTGGAATAGATCTAAGTTTCAAAGAATCAACATCAAGAGAAATTCTATCCACGTTCCTAGCCAACTCATCAATCTTAAGCAATTTTTCTTCAATCAAAGCATTGAAATTCTTTTGCGAATTCATAAATTCTTTAACACTAGTCTCAAAATCAGAGGGCATCTTATTAAAATTTCCATGAGAGTTGTTGTAGGAATTACCATAATTATTAGAGGAATTACTAGGGAATGGCCTATAATTAAAATTTCCTCTATACACGTTGTTACCAAAATTGTTCCTACCAACAAAATTCACATCCATAGATTCATTATTATTCTCAATCAAAGTGGACAAAGGCATATCATTACGATTAGAAGAAACACTCTTATTAGCAAACAATTTCATCAATTCATCCATCTTTCCACTCAAAACATTAATCTCTTCTATCGCATGAACTTTTTTACTAGTACATCTTTCGGTGTGCCATTGAGAATAATTAACCATAATATTATATAAGAGTTTAGTAGCTTCTCCTAAAGAGATTTCCATAAAAGTGCCTCCCGCGGCTGAATCTAAAAGATTTCTAGAAGCAAAATTCAATCCAACATAAAAATTCTGTATAATCATCCATAAATTCAAACCATGTGTAGGGAAATTACATATCATTAATCTCATCCTCTCCCAAGCTTCTGCAACATGCTCAGGATAAAGTATTTTAAAATTCATAATATCGTTTCTAAGAGAGATGATCTTAGCGGGAGGAAAATACTTAGAGATAACAACATCTTTGCACTTATTCCATGAATCAATACTATTTTTAGGCAAAGAAGAGAACCAAGTTTTAGCATGATCTCTAAGCGAAAACAGAAATAGCTTCAATTTAACAATATCATTATCCACATCTTTCTTCTTTTGCATATCACATAAATCAACAAAGCTATTTAGATGGGTAGCGGCATCTTCACTAGGAAGGCTAGCAAATTGATCTTTCATGACAAGATTCAGCAAAGCAGTATTAATTTCACAAGATTCGGCATCGGTAAGAGGAGCAATCGGAGTGTTAATAAAATCATTGTTGTTGTTATTGGTAAAGTCACTGAAAGGATCGAGAAGAGGTGTCTAGAGGGGGTTGATTAGACACTAAGTGCCAAAAGTTGCAGTTTTTAATATTCTTAAGTTTAAGTGGAGTTTAAGAACAAGTTTAACAAACACAATACATATCAAGCAAGCATGCAATGAGTATATGAGCAGCGGAAAGTAAAGCATGCAACTTGCAAGAATGTAAAGGGAAGGATTTGGAGTATTCAAACGCAATTGGAGACACAAATGTTTTTGTCATGGTTCCGATAGGTGGTGCTATCGTACATCCACGTTGATGGAGACTTCAACCCACGGAGGGTAACGGTTGCACGAGTCCACGGAGGGCTCCACCCACGAAGGGTCCACGAAGAAGCAACCTTTTCTATTCCATCATGGTCGTTGCCCACGAAGGACTTGCCTCACTAGCGGTAGATCTTCACGAAGTAGGCGATCTCCTTGCCCTTACAAACTCCTTGGTTCAACTCCACAATCTTGTCGGAGGCTCCCAAGTGACACCTAGCCAATCTAGGAGACACCACTCTCCAAGAAGTAACAAATGGTGTGTTGATGATGAACTCCTTGCTCTTGTGCTTCAAATGATAGCCTCCCCAACGCTCAACTCTCTCTCACAAGATTTGGATTTGGTGGAAAGAAGATTTGAGTGGAAAGCAACTTGGGGAAGGGTAGAGATCAAGATTCATATGGTTGGAATGGAATATCTTGACCTCAACACAAGGGTAGGTGGTTCTCTCTCAGAAAATGTGTATTGGAAGTGTAGGTATGTTCTGATGGCTTTCTCCATGAATGAAGAGTGGGTGGAGGGGTATATATAGCCTCCACACAGAATCTAACCGTTACACTCAATTTACCAATCTCAGTGAGACCGAAGGGAAAAAATCGGTCGGACCGATTTAGTAAACCTAGTGACCGTTAGGGTTTTCGGTGGGATCGACTAGTTCAACTCGGTGGAACTGATGTGCTAGGGTTAGGGTAAAACCAAAACTCGGTTTGGCCGATTACTCAAACTCAGTGGGACCGATTTGGGTAATAAGCGAAACAGAGAGTTGGCCAAGCAAACTCAGTGGGGCCAATTGCATATCTCGGTGGGACCGAAAATATTGCAACAGGTAACAAAGAGTTTGCAAGCCCATCTCGGTGAGACCGAGATCCCATCGGTGAGACTGAACTGATTAGGGTTTCTGGCAGTGGCTATGTTAACTGAACTCAGTGGCTCCGGATAGAAAGAATTAGTGGGGCCGGGTTTGACTTTTGGTTTAGGTCATATGTGGATGTGGTAAGGTAGTTGAGGGTTTTGGAGCATATCACTAAGCACTTTGAGCAAGCAAGCCATTAAGCAACACCTCATCCCCTCTTGTTAGTATTGGCTTTTCCTATAGACTCGATGTGATCTTGGATCACTAAAATAGAAAATGTAGAGTCTTGATCTTGAAGCTTGAGCCAATCCTTTGTCCTTAGCATCTTGAAAGGGTTCCACATCCTCTAGTCCATGCCACTCCATTGTTGTAGTTATCTGAAACATACTAGGTAAAAGTGTTAGTCCAACAAGAGATATGTTGACATTAATTACCAAAACCACCCAGGGAGCACTTGTGCTTTCAATCTCCCCCTTTTTGGTAATTCATGACAACATACATCAAAGCTTTAGATAAAGATATAGAGAATAGCAAGTAAAGCTTTGGAAAGACATGTAACATGCATAGGCTCCCCCTACATGTATGCAATCATGTGAATATTGAATATAGGAGCGTGTGAATGCGTAAACATGATAGAGTAAGCAATGTGTTACATGTATCTTGGCTATATGCATCAGAGCAAATGATGTGAATGTGAGAAATGTACCTTCATGCTCATGAGTCCTTCTTGCAAATAGTATGTACATCAGCAAGAACTTCTCATTCACATGATTGTGATGCATATACTTACCTTGTGGTCTTGAGTTGGCTTAGGATGGGATGAACCTGCGCAAACAAGGTTAAATAACACAGATACACCTACTGACCAGAGCAAACAAGAGAAACCACAAGAGAACCAAGACTGGGATGACATGTAGAGTGAGTACTAAGTACCACATTGGATATAGACATGTCCCCAAAGGTAAAGATATGCAATAAAATCAGAGATTTCCTTCCCTTAGATGTCTTGCTCCCCCTGAATCTGCATGGGATATTTGGAGAAGATAGGGAACAGAAAATCAGAGCAACGAAAAGGAACAACAGAGCTTGAGCTAAAGCAAGCAACCAAACATGTCTTTCCCCTCTTAAAAACATGTGACATCTCTCCTCTTGAACACCAAGCATCTGGGGTCTTTGATGATATTACTTTCTCCTAGTTGAGAAACTCTCTCCCCCTGAGTACTCTCTCTTTCTCCCCCTATAGGAAGGATTATGCTTTGATGTGATCTCTCTCTCCCCCTTTGACATCAATTTCCAAGAAGGGCTCTTCTGGTCATGTGATACAAATGGGTTGGTCCTTGAGTCACAGAGCAAAGCAGCATGTCTAATATGATGCTGGCAGAGGACAAGAATCATTGAGTGGAGATGGAGCAAACAGAAATCAAGAATAAGTGGCAAGTTGGTTTTCCTGTGATGAAATCGGTGACTCCAAGTTGTGTGCTTCGGTTGCACTGAAGGATTTCGATTGGGCCGAAGAGAACAAACCGGTGTGACCAAGTTCATCAGAGTGAAATCACTTGTCACCTCAGCTCACTAGACAAGTAAGATCTCACAAGGATATGCAAGGAATTAACTAAAAGATTTGCAATGAATTGGATGCAGAAAATGCAGAACAAGAAAGGAAAGAAAAGAAACTAAAAGTTCTAGATGAAGTTTTTTTGAAAGGGGAAACAAATATGCAAATGCAAAAGCACGGAGAAACACTAGAGAACTTCATCTAGAAATGGTCAGTGACAAAGTCACCTATGTTAGAGTATATTGACTTAGGAGTCAAGTGAGAGCACTTGATCATAGGTCATACTCATCGTTTAAGCTCAAAATGGGGTTACCATTTTTCATTTAAGCCTTTTGATGTATTCACATCTTGTCGAGTTGCTTTGACTCATGACTTGGAGTAAAGCTTCTAAGATCGAAAAAAATACCTTGGGTGGTGGTGTTGATCTTGTTCATGTAGTTGAACTTGTGTGGGTTGCTCAAGGTTGATGTAGTTCATCAAGGGTTGGGAGCACCACTTGGAGTTTGAGTTCATCTACCTACATGGGTTAGCTTTGCAAGGAAGAGCACTTGTGTATCCAAAATGACAATCATGAGACTCAACATAAAATTTACTAAAGGATATGTTTGAATGGTTTCGTGCTTCCTTGTCTTCAACCACCATTGTGTAGAGACTTGGTGATGTAGAAATTTCTCAAGATATGAGTGTGTGGCAATCTCACAGATTTAGATTCAACCAAGTACCTACACGGGTTAGATAACATGCAAGGTACAAATATATCCAAGACATAAGAATAGCATCATAAGAGGAATATCGAGGATTAGTCATAGGCTCATGCCCCGCATGTATCAAATGGAGTTCCTACTCCAAGTTTGAAGCATCAATGATGTTCAATTCACCTCTCAACCTGCAAAACACTTTCTCATCAAGTGGTTTAGTGAATATATCCGCCAATTGCTTATCGATGCGAACATGCTTAAGGTTAATGTCCCCTTTTGCAACATGATCTCGAATGAAATGATGACAAACTTCAAAATGCTTAGTTCGAGAATGTTGCACGGGATTGTGAGAAATCTTAATATCACTTTCATTGTCACATAGCAATGGAACATGTTTCACATATATCCCATAATCTTTAAGAGTTTGGGTCATCCAAAGTAATTGAGCACAACATGAACCAGCGGTAATGTATTCCGCTTCGGTGGTGGATAAGGATACCGAGTTTTGTTTCTTAGAAGACCAAGACACAAGAGATCTACCAAGGAATTGACAAGTACCCAAAGTGGACTTTCTATCAACCTTGTCTCCGGCATAGTCCGAATCGGAGTAGCCAACAAGATCAAAAGAGGACCTCTTACGATACCAAATGCCAAAATTTGGTGTATGGATTAGGTATCTCACTATCCTTTTCACAGCCTTAAGATGACACTCTTTAGGAGCAGCTTGATATCGTGCACACATGCACACACTTAGCATAATATCGGGACGAGAGGCACATAGATATAACAATGAACCAATCATAGAGCGATAAACCTTTTGATCAACTGGTTCACTATCTTTGGTTAAATCAAGATGTCCACTAGTAGGCATGGGTGTAGTCATACCTTTGCATTCTTGCATATTGAACTTCTTGAATAAGTCACTGGTGTACTTCATTTGAGAGACAAAGGTACCTTCCTTAGTTTGCTTGATTTGCAAACCAAGAAAGAATTTGAGTTCACTCATCATAGACATCTCAAACTTCTCCGACATTAGCTTTCCAAACTTCTCACTAAAATGAGGGTTAGTTTAACCAAATATGATATCATCAACATAAATTTGGCACACAAATAGTTCTCCATTAACCTTTTAGTAAAAAGAGTAGAATCAATTTTACCAATTTCAAAGCCTTTTTCAATAAGGAACTTGGTCAAGCATTTATACCATGCTCTAGGAGCTTGTTTAAGACCATAAAGGGATTTGTGAAGTTTGTAAACATGATTAGGTTTCTTAGGATTGACGAAGCCGGGAGGTTGCTTAACATAAACTTCCTCCTAGATTTTGCCATTTAGAAAAGCACTTTTAATGTCCATTTGGTACAAGGTGATATCATGGTGATTAGCATAAGCAAGTAAGATGCGAATGGACTCAAGTCTAGCAACGGGAGCATATGTCTCACCATAGTCCATACCTTCAACTTGTGTGTAGCCTTGAGTGACGAGACGTGCTTTGTTCCGAACCACTTGTCCATCTTCATCTTGCTTGTTGCGAAACACCCATTTGGTACCAATGATGTTGTGGTTGTTGTCGGGCTTCTCGACCAAAGTCCACACTTGATTTCTCTCAAAGTTGTGTAGCTCTTCATGCATAGCGTTTATCCAATCCGGATCCTCCAATGCTTCTTCAACCTTCATAGGTTCAATGCTAGAGATGAATGAGTAATGTTCACAAAAGTTAGCTAAACGAGTTTTAGAGCGACTGATTCTCCCGGTTTGGATATCATTGTAGATTTGCTCGACGGGATGATCCTTAGCAATTCTTGCTCGAACTCGTGAAAGCTTTTGCTTGGGTCGGGGTGGAACATCCTCTTCATCTTGTGCTTCTTCTTGGCCTTCTTCATTGTTAACGTTGTCGTTCTCTTGTCGTGGTGGAGAAGGAGGTTGTTGATGTTCATCTTGGTGCACTTCCTCGTTTTCTTCATCTTGGCGTGTCCCACTTGTGGATGCTTCCGTATCAACTCTTGGTTCACCTTGTCGTGAGGTAGAAGCATCCACTTGGACGGACGAGGTACTCTCCTTCACTTCCGTTGGACAAATCTTGCCAATGGACAAGTCTTGAATTGCTTCCGAAGGGTCTTTGTCTCCTACATCAATTGGCAGTTGCTCTACTTGCGAGCCGTTAGATTCATCAAACTTCACATCTACCGTCTCTTCAACCTTTCGGGTGAAATTGTTGTAGACACGGTAAGTGTGAGAGTTTGAGCCATAACCAAGTAGGAAGCCTTCATGAGATTTAGGAGCAAACTTAGAACGACGATGCTTATCAAGAATGTAGCACTTTGAGCCGAATACTCGAAAGTATCCAACTTGGGGTTTGTTACCGGTGAGGAGCTCGTATGCCGTCTTGTCGAGTAGCTTGTGAAGATACAAGCGATTTGTTGCATGACAAGCTGTCTCAACCGCTTCCGCCCAAAAGTGCTTTGGTGTTTTGTACTCATCAAGCATCATTCTTGCCATCTCGATAAGAGTCCGGTTCTTCCTTTCAACAACTCCATTTTGTTGAGGTGTGTACGTAGCCGAGAACTCGTGTGAAATCCCTTCTTCATCAAGAAAGGTGTCCACATTTGCGTTCTTGAACTCCGTTCCGTTGTCGCTCAGAACCTTCTTGATCTTCACGTCAAACTGATTTTGGGCCTTCCTAGCGAAGTTTTTGAAGATATTTTGGACCTGCGATTTGTCATCAAGAAAGAACACCCACGTAAATCTTGAAAAATCATCAACTATGACCTGACCAAATGAGTTACCACCGAGACTCTTGTAGGCATTTATACCAAAGAGATCCATGTGAAGTAGCTTGAGTGGTCTTCTTGTGGTCATGATGTTCTTCGCGCGGTGACTTCCTCCAACTCGTTTCCCTGCTTGACAAGCACTACAAAGTCTATCCTTGTCAAATATGACATCTTTTATTCCAAGGATATGGTCACCTTTAATAAGCTTATCAAGATTTCGCATACCAACATGACCTAGTCTTATATGCCACAACCAGCCTTTAGAAGATTTGGCAATTAAGCAAGTTTTAGGTTGAGCCTTTTTAGTGAAATCAACAATGTAAAGATCTCCTCTATGTATACCGGTAAAGACCATTTTATGATTATCTCTACGAAACACTTGGCAATCTACTTCAGTAAATAGGACATTGAAACCGAAATCAGCAAGTCTAGATACTGAAAGTAAGTTGTAGCCAAGAGATTCAACGAGCATGACATTTTGTATGGAGCTATCATGTGAGATGGCCACCTTACCAAGGCCAACCACCTTACCCTTTGAATTATCACCAAAAGTGACATACTTTCGAGGGCCGTCATTTTCAGCAAGCTCACGGAACATGTCTTTATCTCCGGTCATACGATCAGTACATCCACTATCAAGGAGCCATTCCTTTCCTCCAGCCATGTAGCCGCGAAGATTTGCCATAAGACCAAAGTGTCTCATCGCATCATCGAGATCATAGTCACTATCATCATCATCATCATCCTCATCCGAGTATTCATGTTCAACATCATCTTGTGATTGATCAATTCCTAGAGAGGGCAATTCATTAGATAAATGATCATTTCTATAGTTATCTTTATGAATTCTAATAGCTCTGGAAATGATATTGCTAATGATTCCAACATCTCCTTTGGCACTCGTAAGATTAGTAAGCTCAAATAAGCAGTCACCAAATTTGGGATCATTAGAACTCATCTTAATCAAGGCAATAGACTTATGGAGGATTTCATCTAGATCTTTCAAGGAATGATTTGGAAAGAGTTCCTCAAGGAATTTCCATATGGTGTAGGCACACTTAAGAGTCGGCAAACAACCAATCAAGTTTCTAGGCAAGCCTCTAGTGATAATATTAACAGTTCTAAGATTGCGAATCATGTCAATATCTTCATCTAGGGTAGGGTGCAAAGGATCAACATGAGGTGCACAAGGGCTAGTAATGTACTTGTTCAAATGATATTCATTGAAAATCTCAAGCATTTCATTTTTCCACTCATGAAAATACTCTCCATCAAGAATAGGCACTCTATGTCTAAGACTCTCCAAAGTAGACACATCCATCTTCCTCCAATGGTGTTTAAACCAAGGCAATGGAGACCAATGCTCTGATACCAATTGAAAGGATCGAGAAGAGGTGTCTAGAGGGGGGTGATTAGACACTAAGTGCCAAAAGTTGCAGTTTTTAATATTCTTAAGTTTAAGTGGAGTATAAGAACAAGTTTAACAAACACAATACATATCAAGCAAGCATGCAATGAGTATATGAGCAGCGGAAAGTAAAGCATGCAACTTGCAAGAATGTAAAGGAAGGATTTGGAGTATTCAAACGCAATTGGAGACACAGATGTTTTTGTCGTGGTTCCGATAGGTGGTGCTATCGTACATCCACGTTGATGGAGACTTCAACCCACGGAGGGTAACGGTTGCGCGAGTCCACGGAGGGCTCCACCCACGAAGGGTCCACGAAGAAGCAACCTTGTCTATTCCATCATGGTCGTCGCCCACGAAGGACTTGCCTCACTAGCGGTAGATCTTCATGAAGTAGGCGATCTCCTTGCCCTTACAAACTCCTTGGTTCAACTCCACAATCTTGTCGGAGGCTCCCAAGTGACACCTAGCCAATCTAGGAGACACCACTCTCCAAGAAGTAACAAATGGTGTGTTGATGATGAACTCCTTTCTCTTGTGCTTAAAATGATAGTCTCCCCAACACTCAACTCTCTCTCACAGGATTTGGATTTGGTGGAAAGAAGATTTGAGTGGAAAGCAACTTGGGGAAGGCTAGAGATCAAGATTCATATGGTTGGAATGGAATATCATGACCTCAACACAAAGGTAGGTGGTTCTCTCTCAGAAAATGTGTATTGGAAGTGTAGGTATGTTCTGATGGCTTTCTCCACGAATGAAGAGTGGGTGGAGGGGTATATATAGCCTCCACACAGAATCTAACCGTTACACTCAATTTACCAATCTCGGTGAGACCGAAGGGAAAAACTCGGTCGGGCCGATTTAGTAAACCTAGTGACCGTTAGGGTTTTCAGTGGGACTGACTAGTTCAACTCGGTGGAACCGATGTGCTAGGGTTAGGGTAAAACCAAAACTCGGTTTGACCGATTACTCAAACTCAGTGGGACCGATTTGGGTAATAAGCGAAACAGAGAGTTGGCCAAGCAAACTCGGTGGGGCCGATTGCCACTACTAGAAATTGCAGCATTAACGACGAGGCATAAACAATACTTGGTCGTTACTGCAACCATAGCGAGTCCTACGTCCAACTTTGGCCCGCGTGGCCCATCGTTAAATTACGTTAGCTGATGGTTCTCCTTGATTAATTAAGGATAAATATCCCTCTAATCGATCTAGGTTTCCTAAAAAAACTGAGCCTCACCAAAACATGAACCATGGCGGCGCAACCCATCCGACGGATCGAAGCCAGCCATGGAGCATCGACCTGGAAGAAGCGCAGCAACGGAAGAGTGACGTGGATATAGGGTCACGTGCTGCGTCTGCCGGCAGTGGAGCAGCCGAGGTCCTCGTTTCCCACCGTCGACCGACGACCGTACGCTCAGGCGGCGGCGACCACCGATATCTGCAAGACCAGCGCGGCGGCGGGCAACAACAACACTAACGAGTCAGGCTTCCTGTCCAGCGACATCATCTCCCACTCCCCTTCCGCCCCCAGCCTGCTACCACCACGGCCATCACTGAAGGTGCTCAATCCCCTTCTCTTCCTTCCCCCAACTTCACTCTTTCGACCTCCCTTTTCCTGTAGCTTATAAGAATTAGCAAGGTGAAATAGAGAGGTTGGCCAGGCATTCAAGGAGAAGAAGGTGAAATAGAGGTTCCCTAATTGTTGAGTTCTGCAATTTCGAATAGAGTTAACACTGATTCACCATCGGGAGTGTCTGTGCTTGAACAGACACTGATTCTCCATGTTACCAATTTCCTGCGATCTCTTCTCAAAAATAAATATTTCATACTGCAATTGTAGTGGTTTGTTGCGATCTAGCAGAAGTAATCCAAAAATGCCTAGGAGCTAGTAGTACTAAGTTGTGTTTAAGTTTGTTTTAATTAGGAAGCGATCAACATTGCCGTGTAATTAGATTAGGTGAGTGAATTTGAGTTTAGATTGGAGTATGCTTTAATTAGGCAAGTGTGGTCGTGTGTCATCAAGTAGTAGTAATCCGACTTGGATTTGTACTTGGTCAGGTTCGTGGCTGTGTCCATGTAGATGCGTTGGTCATGTAAGTACTAGTCCATATCCAGTCATGCTATGCTTCGTATAGGTGTGTTGAGTCCGGGGCTGCGTGAGATTTGTAATGTGGAGAAAAATAAAAAGAAATAAATAAAAGAAAGGGCACACCAAGGGTCCTTGGCCAAAAGAAAATTCGCGCCCGTGTTTTTGTGATCTCTTGAAGAGATGCTATATTAATGTGAATACAACACAAAAGTACAATTTATCTTGGTATGTTCTATCTATACTATTATTGTTGTGACTACATGTTGTAGACTTTTTATTTAAGGAAACATAATTATGTAGATGTTCGAGTCTTTACAAAACCATATACTAAATAAGCCCACTTGTTTTCTTAATGCATTAGCGGTACGTCGCTCCGATCCTGTGTGTGTTTGTCCTGATGCGAATGGAGTTGCTGCAGTTTCTAAACAAGCACTAACCCATAAGTCCGCATATCTTGTTCCTACTTTAGTGGTTCATGTATAGGTAAATTTAGTGTTTAGAGCCTTATTTCTGTTCTGGTGTATATACATAGCCTATGTTTGCATATAGACCATATCGTTATGTACAATTTTTTTATCGATCTGGCAGTAAACCCTTTAGACGGATAATATGGGGCATGATACACAATTTTAACTTATCTTGTTTATTATATAAGATCGGTGTGACTTGTCTTGCCATTTTGTTAGAACTAATAATAGCCACTTGCCTATGTTGGAACAGGGAGGAAAGGAAACAAGCCACCGAGTATGGATAAACCATTTTCCTAGACACACAATAATGGTACAGCCTTTGCTGATTCTACAACCTCCGACAAACATGCAAGACTTAATTTAATTGCATTAACTTCTATAATGAGCAGCAAGTGTACAATTCCTACTGACATGTAGAAATTGATGCAAATAACTTACTACTGGATCCTGATCTTTCGAATGGTGAAGTTGTGTAGAAATGTGACTCATCTAAGCGACGTGATTGCGTAGCTGGCTTTGGTGGAGGAATTAGAGCAAGAGATTTGTGAGGACCCGCATTAAGTAAGGTTGAATTGGTTTCTAAACTTCAAGCTTCTAAGAAAGTGAAACAAGTACTCGAAGGAAAGTTCAATGATATGGTGCAAGAAGTGTTAGAAATTAAGCGTCTTGTGTCTGGTAAATCTCTAAATCATAGTTCCCATGAAAGACAACATGATAAAGTAAGTGCTCATACATTGATTTTATATGTTACTATACGTTGTGCCAATTTATGTACATGGACTGAGTTTCATAACCTACTCAACATTTTGTAGGACTGATGGTGGACCGTAATATATAGAAGCATTAGGAGGCATTGTAATGGCGGATGAAGATATCCATTCAAACAACGAGTGGTGCCCCTCGATTGAAGATTAATTAATATTATATTTTCTAGTTGTCATGTTTTCTAGATAGACATGATCGAGTACATTGGTCATATATATAAGGAGTCCTTTTGACTCAAATTTTGTTTAATGATATTTTAATTTCAGAATTGTATGTCAGAATATTGGTATTTCTATTAATAAATGTGGCTATGACCCTTTTAATTCAGATTAGTTTTTATATCAATGTGGATGTTAATATTGAAATGTTGGATGTTGCATAAAGTGACCGATGAACCGAGTACATATATATGTGGTTCAGAAGGATATCAAAGTGTGAAGAGAGAGGTTGGTAGGGTACTGATACTTTGGCAAGCGTGATAACATTATTAGCGACGACAAAAGTGGAAGTTAATAATACAATTGCGGTTGTTATTGCTTTGGGCTTGACGACGACACACCATCTCGTCGTTAAAAGAATAACGACCACGATGTGGGGTCGTTATTCTTTTAACGAGGAGCCTACTATGACCAGCAGATTGTGGTCGTTAATGATCTTTAACGACCACAATCCGACCTTTAACGACCACATATACCATTGTTAAAAATCATTTTCCTAGTAGTGTGCATATCTCGGTGGGACCAAAAATATTGCAACAGGTAACAGAGAGTTTGCAAGCCCATCTTGGTGAGACCGAGATCCCATCGGTGAGACCGAACTGATTAGGGATTCTGGCAGTGGCTATGTTAACTAAACTCGGTGGCTTTGGATAGAAAGAATCGGTGGGGCCGAGTTTGACTTTTGGTTTAGGTCATATGTGGATGTGGGAAGGTAGTTGAGGGTTTTGGAGCATATCACTAAGCACTTTCAGCAAGCAAGCCATTAAGCAACACCTCATTCCCTCTTGATAGTATTGGCTTTTCCTATAGACTCAATGTGATCTTGGATCACTAAAATAGAAAATGTAGAGTCTTGATCTTGAAGCTTGAGCCAATCCTTTGTCCTTAGCATCTTGAAGGGGTTCCACATCCTCTAGTCCATGCCACTCCATTGTTGAACTTATCTGAAACATACTAGGTAAAAGTGTTAGTCCAACAAGAGATATGTTGACATTAATTACCAAAACCACCCAGGGAGCACTTGTGCTTTCACAGTAGGAGAAGACCATAATTAAATTGTTGAACTGGCTCTTATATGCATTATTGTTGAATTAACCAAAGAGCCCATATTGCCTTGTCTTCTCCTGTTTATTGAATGCTCGCAGATTCCAGCTTAGTCCAATGCACGTACACTCTTATTATTATTCACACCATTTGGTCGTGCAAGTGAAAGGCAATTATGATGATATATGATGGACTGACTGAGATGACAAAAGCTGGTATGAACTCAACCTCTTTTGTTTTTGTAAATATGATGAGTCCCTCGTTCTTGATTCAGCTTATTATGAATAAACATGTTTGCAATGACAATTAGAGATCGTAGTTGCTTGTGCCATGCTTGATTAGCTATGAGTTATAATGATTTACCTTGTGTGCCAACATGCTATTGAGATGGTTATGATGTGGTATGATGGGGTGGTATCCTCCTTCGAATGATTTAAGTGACTTGACTTGGCACATGTTCACGCATGTAGTTGAAACAAATCAACATAGCCTTCACGATATTTATGTTCATGGTGGATTATATCCTACTCATGCTTGCATTCAATGTTTATTAATTTTAATGCATGTACATGGCTGTTGTCGGTCTCTAGTTGGTCGCTTCCCAGTCTTTTGCTAGCCTTCACTTGTACTAAGCGGGAATACTGCTTGTGCATCCAATCCCTTAAACCCAAAGTTATTCCAGATGAGTCCACTATACCTTCCTATATGCGGTATCTACTTGCCGTTCCAAGTAAACTTGTATGTGCCAAACTCTAAACCTTCAAATAAACATTTTGTTTTGTATTCAAGGAAAATGGCAAATAATTTAATGCGAGGGATAAGAGTTTGTGATGGGTACTTGGTATGTCTGGGCCTGAGTGTAGATCTCCCCGGCAACAACGTCAGAAATCCTTCTTGCTACCTCTTGAGCATGCGTCAAAGTAGCGTAATATTTCGCTCAGTTTTTGAGAACCAAGGTATTAATCTAGTAGGAGACTACACGCAAATCGCCTAGTACCTGCAAAAACAAATAAGAACCTTGCAACCAACACGATAAAGGGGTTGTCAATCCATTCACGGTCACTTATGAAAGTGGGATATGACAAAGATAATAAGATAACTATTTTTGGTATTTTTGTTGTATAGATTGAAAAGTAAAGATTGCAAAATAAATAGTAAACTAGAATTGTAGATCGGAATCTTATATGATGTAAAGTAGACCCGGGGACCATAGGTTTCATTAGTGGCTTCTCTCTAGATAGCATATATTACGGTGGGTGAACAAATTACTGCCGAGCAATTGATAGAAAAGCGCATAGTTATGATGATATCTATGCATGATCATGCACATAGGCATCACGTCCGTGTCAAGTAGACCGAAACGATTCTGCATCTACTACTATTACTCCACACATCGAGCGCTATCCAGCATGCATCTAGAGTATTAAGTTCATAAGAATAGAGTAAATCATTAGGCAAGATGACATGGTGTAGAGGGATAAACTCAATCAATATGATATAAACGCCATCTTTTTATCCTTGATGGCAACAATACAATACGTGCCTTGCTTCCCCTGCTGTCACTAGGAAAGGACACCACAAGATTGAACCCAAAGCTAAGCACTTCTCCCATTGCAAGAAAGATCAGTCTAGTAGGCCAAACCAAACTGATAATTCGAAGAGACTTGCAAAGATATCAAATCATGCATATAAGAATCCAGAGAAGAATCAAATATTGTTCATAGATAATCTTAATCATAAACCCACAATTCATCGGATCCCGGCAAACACACCGCAAAGAGAATTACATCGAATAGATCTCCAAGAACATCGAGGAGAACTTTGTATTGAGATCAAAAGAGAGAGAAGAAGCCATCTAGCTAATAACTATGGACCCGAAGGTCTGTGGTAAACTACTCACACATCATAAGAGAGGCTATGGTGTTGATGTAGAAGCCCTCCGTGTTCGAATCCCCCTCTAGTAGATCGCCGGAAAAGGTCCCCAGATGGGATCTCACGGGTACAGAAGGTTGCGGCGGTGGAAACGTGGTTTTGTGGCTCCCCTGGATGTTTTCAGGGTATAAGAGTATATATAGGTGAAGGAAGTAGGTCGGTGGAGCTATGAGGGGCCCACGAGGGTGGGGGCGCACCGCACTACCTCGTGGCCGCCTCGTTTCTTCCTTCACCCCCACTCCAAGTCTCCTGGATTGCATTTGTTCCAAAAAAGGTCCTCGCGTAGGTTTCATTCCATTTGATATTCCTTTTCTGCGAAACACTGAAATAGGCAAAAAACAGCAACTGGCATCGGGCCTCTGGTTAATAGGTTAGTCCCAAAAATAATATAAAAGTGCATATTAAAGCCCATTAAACATCCAAAACAGATAATATAATAGCAAGGAACAATCAAAAATTATAGATACATTGGAGACGTATCAGTGATCCGCGAGACGTAGCCTCCTCCAGGCGTTGTTCTTCCTCGGGAGGGCAGATCTAAAGTCTGTTTGGGGTTCCGAAGAGGGGGATCTTCATTCTTCGTCATCACCAACCCTTCTCCATCGCCAATTCCATGATGCTCCCCACTGGGAGTGAGTAATTCTTTCATAGGCTCGCTGGTCGGTGAGGAGTTGGATGAGATTCATCATGTAATCGAGTTAGTTTTGTTAGGGCTTGAGCCCTAGTATCCACTATGTTCTTAGATTGATGTGTTGCTATGACTTTGCTATGCTTAATGCTTGTCACTTTGGGCCCGGGTGCCATGATTTCAGATCTGAACCGTTTATGAATTCATCATTATATCCATTTTCCAGATCCGATCTTGCAAGTTATAGTCACCTACTACGGTTATGATCCGACAACCCTGGAGTGACAACAACCGGGACCACTCTCGGTGATGATCGTAGTTTGAGGAGTTCATGTATTCAATATGTGTTAATTCTTTGTTCCGATTATCTATTCAAAGGAGGCCTTAATATCCCTTAGTTTCCAATATGGACCCCGCTGCCACGGGAGGGTAGGACAAAAGAGGTCATGCAAGTTCTTTTAATAAAGCACATATGACTATTTACGGAATACATGCCTACATTATATCGATGAACTGGAGCTAGTGTCGCATCACCCTAGGTTATAACTGTCTCATGATGAATATCATCCAACAAGTCACCGATCCAACGCCTACAAACTTTTCATTATTGTTACTGCTAAGTTACCGCTGCTATCATCACTGTTACAGTTGCTACAAATTACTACTATCACTATTACTGTTACCGTTGCTTCTACTACTACTATCAAAACTATCAAACTACTGTGCTACTGATCACTTTGCTGTAGATAATTAATCTCCAGGTGTGGTTGAATTGACAACTCAGCTGCTAATACCATCAAATATTCTTTGGCTTCCCTTGTGTCGAATCTATAAATTTGGGTTGAATACTCTACCCTCGAAAATTGTTGCGATCCCCTATACTTGTAGGTTATCAAGACCTTTTTCTGGCGCCGTTTCCGGGGAGCATAGCTATATTTGTTGAGTCACTTGGGATTATTATCATATTATCACTATGAAGAATATGAAGGATCCAAAGACTAAGATATTTCCCTCAAGGACGAGGGGAGGTAAGGAACTGCCATCCAGTTCGGTTTGAGATTCACCTTCTGTTACAAATAAACTTGCAACACCACCACATGCTATTAATTCTGGTATGTCACAAGTTATTGATGATGCTACTTCTACTATGAATGATGCTTATGATGATGCTAGTACCTTGCTTGATAATGATGATGTGTCACTTGGTGAATTTCTTGATGAACAAATTGCTAGAGTTATACAGCATGATGTTGTTGAATCTGAAGGAAATATGCCCTAGAAGCGATAATAAAGTTGTTATATATATTTCCTTATATCATGATAAATGTTTCTTATTCATGCTAGAATTGTATTAACCGGAAACTTAGTACATGTGTGAATACATAAACAGATAGAGTGTCACTAGTTTGGCTCTACTTGACTAGCTCGTTGACTCAATGATGGTTATGTTTCCTAACCATAGACATGAGTTGTCATTTGATTAACGGGATCACATCATTAGAGAATGATGTGATTGACTTGACCCATCCGTAAGCTTAGCACGATGATCGTTTAGTTTGTTGCTATTGCTTTCTCCATAACTATACATGTTCCTATGAATATGAGATCATGCAACTCCCAATCCCGGAGGAACACTTTTTGTGCTACCAAACGTCACAACGTAACTGGGTGATTATAGAGGTGCTCTACAGGTGTCTTCGATGGTGTTTGTTGAGTTGGCATGTATCAAGATTAGGATCTGTCACTCCGATTGTCGGAGAGGTATCACTAGGCCCTCTCGGTAATGTACATCACGATAAGCCTTGCAAGCAATGTAGCTAATGAGTTAGTTATGGGATGTAGTATTACGGAACGAGTAAAGAGACTTGCCGGTAACGAGATTGAACTAGGTATTGATATACCGACGATCGAATCTCGGGCAAGTAACATACCAATGACAAAGGGAACAACGTATACCGTTATGCGGTTTGATCGATAAAGATCTTCGTAGAATATGTAGGAGCCAATATGAGCATCCAGGTTCCGCTATTGGTTATTGACCAGAGACATGTCTCGGTCATGTCTACATAGTTCTCAAACCCGTAGGGTCCGCACGTTAACGTTCGGTGACGATCGGTATTACGAGTTTATGTGTTTTGATGTACCGAAGATAGTTCGGAGTCCCGGATTTGATCACGGACATAACGAGGAGTCTCGAAATGGTCGAGACATAAAGATTGATATATTGGATGACTATGTTTGGACATCGGAACGGTTCCGAGTAAGTTTGGACAAATACCGGAGTACCGGAGGGTTACTGGAACCCCCCCCCCCCCCGGGGACTGTATTGGGCCTCATGGGCCTTGGTGGAGAGAGGAAGGGGCGGCCAGGGCAGGCCGCGCGCCCCCTCCCCCTCTAATCCGAATTGGACTAGGAAGGGGGGAGCGGCGCCCCCCCCTTTTTCTTCCCCGTCTCTTCTCCTTCCTTCCCTCCTACTCCTACTCATAGAAGGGGTGGAATCCTACTCCTGGTGGGAGTAGGACCCCCCTTGGGGCGCGCCTAGGAGGTCGGCCTCCTCCCTCCTCCACTCCTTTATATACGGGGGAGGGGGGCACCCCATAGACACACAAGTTGATCATTGATCTTTTAGCCGTGTGCGGTGCCCCCTCCACCATAATCCACCTCGGTAATATCATAGCGGTGCTTAGGCGAAGTCCTGTTCCGGTAGCAACATCATCACCATCATCACGCCGTCGTGCTGACAAAACTCTCTCTCGAAGCTCTACTGGATCGTGAGTTCGCGGGACATCACCGAACTGAACATGTGCAGATCGCGGAGGTGTCGTACCTTCGGTGCTGGATCGGTCGATCGTGAAGACGTACGACTACATTAACTGCGTTGTCATAATGCTTCCGCTTACGTTCTACGAGGGTACGTAGACGATACTCTCCCCTCTTGTTGCTATGCATCACCATGATCTTGCTTGTGCGTAGGATTTTTTTTGAAATTACTGCGTTCCCCAACAGTGGCATCTGAGCCAGGTTTATGCCTAGATGTTATATGCATGAGTAGAACACAAAGGAGTTGTGGGCGTGGGTATATACATATTGCTTGCTGTCACTAGTTGATTCTTGATTCGGCGGTATTGTTGGATGAAGCGGCCCAGACCGACATTACGCGTACGCTTACGCGAGACTGGTTCTACCGACGTGCTTCACACACAGGTGGCTAGTGGGTGTCTGTTTCTCCAGCTTTAGTTGAATCGGACTCAATGAACACAGTTCTTTCTGAAGATCAAAAATCAATCACTATACCGCGTTGCGGTTTTTGATGCGTAGGTAAGAACAGTTCTTTCTCAGCCCGTAGCAGCCACGTAAAACTTGCGACAACAAAGTAGAGGACGCCTAACTTTTTTTTGCAGGGCATGTTGTGATGTGATATGGTCAAGACATGATGCTAAATTTTATTGTATGAGATGATCATGTTTTGTAACACAGTTATCGGCAACTGGCAGGAGCCATATGGTTGTCGCTTTATTGTATGAAATGCAATCGCCATGTAATTGCTTTACTTTATCACTAAGCGGTAGCGATAGTTGTTGGTGTCAAAACCGGCGGATATCGGGTAGGGGGTCCCGAACTGTGCGTCTAAGGCGGATGGTAACAGGAGGCAGGGGACATGATGTTTACCCAGGTTCAGGCCCTCTCGATGGAGGTAATACCCTACTTCCTACTTGATTGATCTTGATGATATGAGTATTGCAAGAGTTGATCTACCACGAGATCGTAGAGGCTAAAACCTAGAAGCTAGCCTATGATTCTGATTGTTGTTCTATGGACTAAACCCTCCAGTTTATATAGACACGGAGGGGGCTAGGGTTACATAGAGTTGGTTACAAGGGAGGAGATCGACATATCCGAATTGCCAAGCTTGCCTTCCATGCAAAGGAGAGTCCCACCCGGACACAAGACGAAGTCTTCAATCTTGTATCTTCATAATCCAACAGTCCTGCCAAAGTATATAGTCCGGCTGTCCGAGGACCCCCTAATCCAGGACTCCCTCAGTAGCCCCTGAACTAGGCTTCAATGATGATGAGTTCGGCGCTGAGATTGTCTTCGGCATTGTAAGGCGGGTTCCTTCTCCGAATACTCCCTAAATGATTCCGAACACAACGATCGTGTCCGGCTCTGCAAAACAAATTCCACATACCACCGCAGAGAGTAAAATATTCCACAAATCCAATCCGCTGACAACTTTTCATAACGTGACGTCCTGCTGTGGCCCAGTCATTACGAACCGTTTTTCCCTGCCTGCCATTGCACGTGTTGCGAGGCGGTTTTCTTGGCATGTCTTGTCGAAGCAGAGATCGTGTCCCCTTATCACGGGATTCTCATCAATACGGGTGTGGGTAACCTAACCGCGCCATTAGTCACGGTGCTTGGGGAATAAGCAAGTTTACCAGGCAAGTGGGGAGGCGCAGAATCCATGCTGCCTTTATGAGGGGATAAGGACTCCCTTTCGCACCCACGCTTTCTCCTTCCCGATCCATCCCCCCTCGCCCGAGCCCTAGCGCCCGAGCGTTCGTCTTCTCCGCCCACAAAGGCCTACCAAAAATGTCCGGACCCGGAGTAGGAGGCAAGTGGATGGCCTCTACCTTCCAAGAGAAGCATATCAAAAAGCTTCGGGAGGCCGGGTATTTGGCCAAAAAATTGGCCCTCGTCTCCCGACGACGGGACAGATCGTTCCCACTCCAGAACCCCAAGAGAGGGTTGTATTCCTCCCTCATTTTGTCTGCGGGCTAGGGTTTCCCCTCCACCCGTTTGTTCGCGGCATCATGTATTACTACGGGATCGATTTTCATGATCTTTCCCCCAATTCCTTCCTCAACCTCTCGACATTCATCGTCATGTGCGAGGCTTTTCTCCGCATCTCGCCACACTTCGACTTGTGGCTGAAGATCTTCAATGTGAAGCCCAAGGTGGTGAGCGGCGAGCACGCCGAGTGCGGAGGTGCTATGGTGAGCAAGATGCCCAACAGGTGCTTTTAATGACTCTGTCAAAGAGTGGCAACAGCAGTGGTTTTACATCACTGAGCCGCGCAGCACGGAATGGGCCGCAGCTCCAGAGTTCTGATCCGGAGCCCCTCTGCGGCTTACGTCCTAGCCCAAGACGGGCCTGAACTGGTCTTCGTCCGACGAACTGTCTATGCTCCAGACGCGAGTTAAAGATATGGAAGAGAAGAACATCGGACTTGTCGATGTAGTCCAGGTGATGTTAGTTCGCCGGATCCTGCCTTGTCAGCACCGGACTTGCAATCTATGGGAATTCGATTCGGCCAAGCACCAGACCCTGCGCAAGCTCTACGGCTCTTCGGACGAAGACATCTGGAAGGTGCTTTTCAAGTCCGTAAAATCATGGCCGGACTCGGCCGAGGACCGCGGGTATCAACTATCCCGCCCTGCAAGCTTGGTAAGTTTTTATGCGTTTTATCCGCATAACCCAAGGGAAATGCTTAATGTGTTTTCCTCAACTCCCCTAGGGTTGGACGAAGAAGGCGGGGCGAATCCACTGTCCGGCCCCGTTGCCCGAAGAACCGGCCGGCCCGCTTCTGACGAAGATGCTGGTCCAGGCGCCGTACCAGGCACGTAAGAAGAAGACCGAGAAGGAGGCCAAAAAGACCCAGGGCGGCCTTCGTCGCCGCAGCACTTCGGACACAATATCCGAAGGCTCCAACGTCCGTTCTGCCTCCGAAGAGGACGAGGAGGAGGAAGACGAATCCCTAGCAGGGGAAGAAAGAAGAGGGCGGCCTCCATACACTTGGAGGCCGAGTCGCCTAAAAGGGGAAAAGCTCCTCTTTTGGAAGAATCCACTGCCGCCGCCGATGGCAGCTCGTCGAGGGATCCCAGGGCCCAGCCCCTGGTAAACTCGTGAGTATAAGATCCGAACCCGTTTATGTGTCCAGACTTATCACAACATAATATTTTAACTTCAGCTGTATTTTCTGCAGTCCGGCGAGGTCCAACACCGAACGATCCTCATTAGAGGACTTGCTGAGCTCGGATGCCATGGAGAGCGGGACGCCCCCGAGGGCCGGAGTCATGGGGGAGAAGATTCCCACGGATCCTGAATTCGGCTCCCAACCAGACACAGTTTCGGAGACCAATACGGCCCCAGAATCAAGCAGGCGACCTCCCTCGGCTGGAGGGGGCGTTCCTGTTCCACCGGCAATCTCTGTCCAACCAGAGGTGCCAGATGTTTTGTTGGTGGCACTGAAGAGCGCCTCCATCGTCGACGAGCACCGTGCCCTGATGGGTGCGGTGATTAAGGATATTCAGTCTGCTGAGAGTGGACCGAGTGAGGCCTGTATCAGCCTTATAAAAGGCTTTGATGTAAGTTTTATGAGGTTTCAAGGAGTGTCCTAGTATAGATAGTAGCCCCTGATACACTGTTCGGTGCAAGAAAGGACCGGACATAGGATTGATTTTATGTTCACAGGAAGACTCACTTGATGACATCTATCTCTCTTCTTTTATAAGCAGGCGTCTGCAGCGGCTACTGCCTCTCATACTGCCGAGGTCTCCGGACTGAATTAAAGTCTGGAGCGGACCAAAGAAGAACTTGGCCAGTTGAAAAGGCAGTTGGAAGATAAACAAGGTATGCGCAAGCCTTATTCGCGTTTAGTGCAAACAAATTTCCACTATGATAAACTATGGTTTATTATTTGCGCCAGGGACGATGACTGAAGTCGAGGCTCTGTGGAAGGTTGTCGCCGAGGCCAAGGAAAAGGCAGCCGCAGAGCAGGCTCTTCGTGAGAAGCACGAGGCCAGGGTTATTGAAGCTGAGCAGGAGCTTCAAGGGGCCGTGAAGAAAGGCGAGTCCTTGGAGCAGAGTTTAATGGAGA
Organism: Triticum urartu; assembly: GCF_003073215.2. Lineage (NCBI taxonomy): Eukaryota > Viridiplantae > Streptophyta > Magnoliopsida > Poales > Poaceae > Triticum > Triticum urartu. The sequence goes on along the minus strand of NC_053027.1, from coordinate 184,476,885 downwards.
AAGAGTCCGAACTCGCCAAGTCTCGTCAGGCCGTGCGCGATGCCCATGGGGAAACCCAAGGCGCCCTGCATGAGATAGAAGAGGCAAGGACGATCGCGGCGGGTAAGGCCCTTTTTTCCTATGTAAAGCAAGTATTTTTGAGAAAATCATGTTTCTAATTTTGAGTTCGGATTTTTCCAGGGTATTTGCGGAACTGCCCCGCAGCATATCTGATGCCGCCCAATTCTACCGAGCCGGAGAGAGGAACATTGCAGATAAGCTCTTCTGGTCACAGTACCTGGCACCGAATTATCCGGTGCCTTTTATCGACCAACTAAAACAGCTGATCGAACTGCATAAGGCGGCCAAACTAGCCATGAAGGATTTGATTATCCGGCTATGGCCCGCCGAGCCAATTCCAGGCAGCTACTTCGGGCTCGTGAAGCGGCTTGTGAGTGCCTGCCCTTGACTTGACATCATCAAGCGGTCGGTCTGTATAGAGGGTGCGCGAATGGCCTTCGCCCGCGCAAAGGTCCACAGGGGGAAGATGGATGCCGAGAAGCTGATGACCGAGGGGCCGCCATAGGGGAAGGAGCACCACAAGCCCGAATTATATTATGAGAGTGTCCTGAAAGGATCCTGCCTTGCGGCGGAGCAATGTACCAAGGACATTATATTTCTATGAATACAATCATGTTGTCCTTTGTAATGTTGAACAAGGTCATTTCTATTGTTTATTGCTTGTTATAAAAGTTTATCCTCCTGCGCGGCCGTTTTATATATTAATCTTGAGAGTTGGCCAGTCGTCGGCTTCTGCCCCCACATAGGAAGTATGGGGGTGTTCGGGATAAACCTGATCACTCTTTGTCCCATTGGGTCCTTCGAAGGAGGTGTTCAGCACAACGAACCAGGCAATCGGACTATAGGGCTTTATCACTCTCACTTAGCCGTAGGAGCTTTAGAAAAGTAAGGTAGGTGCAACCCCTGGTGTTCGGAAGACTACACGAGAGGCTATATAAGCACCTAATCGGAGGAAAGCCGATCCGCCGCACGCTGCATTGGTTATGGCATTATGCGGAAAAAAAATCTTTAAAGATCTTACAACCTCTTGAACAGCTGACCAAGTCTCGCCGCATCATCACAGTCATTTTTCGGCTTTCTCTATTGAGGTGCTCGTCCGGAAGAACCGGGACACAATCGCAGTAGTTCTCCCAGTGCTACCTTAGCCGATATAGCGGAACGTAAGGTACCAAAACATGGGAGCCGGGCAAACCCAACTATTGACCCAAGACATGATTCGGAGCTGATGCATATAATGCTATAAGTTCGGGGTGCCGAACTTCCACGAAGGTGTTCGGACTTGATTGCCGTATTATGGGTAAAACGAAGCCCCTAGCATATTTAAGGCATATCGCAATGTGCGGATGCTACATGACAAAAGAATTTCAACAAGAAATGACAGTAGATAAGTGTTATATAAATCCACATGTTGTATTTGAGTAGTACGCCGATGCGTGTAAGTACATGTAATGTGATGGAAAAGAAATATGACTATGGAACCTGCTTAGACCAGGGGGGAAGAAGCTCTGTGTGGATCCAGAGTATAGTCGGATGGTTGTCGCGGGGAATATATAAGGATTCCCTTGTGCGTTCGAGCTGCTTCCATATCGCCAGTCCTGGTCTGCGCAAAGTTTGAACCTGCAAACAAAATGTAAGAAATGCTTGTGTGCCGCAGAGCGGTTGGGCCGAGGTATGTGGCCTATCTTGGCCTTCGCCGGAGTGTTTAATTGAGCTCTGGATGAGCCGGGCTATCCTCCCGCAAAGTAGTTCGAAGTCCTTTGGCGGTGTCCGAGAATCGGGCCATTGACTCGAGGTTCGGATGGAAGGTGCCACTTGTAGCTTTTGTTGTTAAAGCAGCGGTATACTCCTTGGTGCCAAGGGAAAGTTCAGCCTTGCCATTAACTGTGATGACGCCGCGTGGACCGGGCTTCTTAAGCTTACGGTAGGCATAATGTGGCACCGCGTTGAATCGAGCGAACGCGGCTCATCCGAGCAGTGCCTGATAGTCACTGCGAAAGGGGACGACATCGAAGATTAACTCTTCGACACGGTAATTGTCTGGTGATCCAAAGACTACCTCCAGGGCGATGGAGCCTGTATAGCTGGCCTCTACACCTGGTATAATACCTCTGAAGGTGGTTGCAGTGGGCTTGATCACCGAATGATCGATGCCCATCTTGCGCACTGTGTCCTGATAAAGCAGGTTTAGACTGCTACCTCCATCCATAAGGACTCATGTGAGGTGGAACCCGTCAATTATTGGGTCGAGGACTAGTGCGGCTGGATTGCCCTGAGTGCTGTTAACCAAACGATCCGTGCGGTTGAAGCTGATCGGTCTCAGTTTATATTGTGGGACGACTGGTTCTGTTAAGTCGACATCCCTGAGGGTGTGCATTTGGTCCGGGTTGGGGGTGTAGGTGCCATTTACCACGTTCACCGTTTGGGTTTGCGGGGGAAATTTCTTTTGCCCTCTTGTTCTCAGTGAGCTGGGCTCCTCGCCGCCATCGTCGCTTTGAGACCCCTTATCTTTGTTTTTGGCACCTGACCTGCCAGCTAGTTTGAAGACCCAGCATTCTCTGTTAGTATGATTGGCTGGTGTTCCTGGGATGCTATGAATTTGGCATGGGCGGTTGAGTATGCGGTCCAGGCTGGACGGACCCGGATTATCATTTTTGAGTGACCCATTCCGCTGACTGGACTTAGATCCCCTAAATCTCGCATTGATTGCCGTATCATCGGCGTTTTCACCCTTTTTGTGGCGCTTGTGTTTGTTGCGTCGGGGTTTGCCGTTGCTATCTCTGGCTTCTGATGTGCCAGGGTTGCTTGTTGTGTTGTTGCTACGAGCCAACTAGCTATCTTCGCCCGCGCAAAAGCGGGTCATGAGTGTCGTGAGGGTTGCCATGGATTTTGGCTTTTCTTGGCCGAGATGTCGGGCGAGCCACTCATCACGGATGTAATGTTTAAAGGCCGCTAGGGCTTCGTCATCTGGACAGTCGATAATTTGGTCTTTTTAATTAGGAACCGAGTCCAGAATTTCCTGGCTGACTCTCCGGGTTGTTGTGTTATGTGACTTAAATCATCAGCGTCCGGTGGTCGCACATAAGTGCCCTGGAAGTTGTCCAGGAATGCGTGTGCCAGATTCTCCCAACTTCCAATGGAGTTTGCCGGCAAGCTATTCAGCCAACGCCGAGCGGGCCCCTTGAGTTTTAGCGGGAGATACTTGATGGCATGTAGATCGTCCCCGCGGGCCATGTGAATGTGGAGGAAGAAATCTTATATCCATACCGCGGGGTCTGTAGTGCCGTCATATGATTCGATATTCACTGGTTTAAACCCTTCTGGGAATTCATGGCCCATTACTTCATCAGTGAAGCATAGGGGGTGTGCGGCGCCTCTGTGCTGGGCTATATAACGACGCTATTCATACGAGTCTTGTTTGCTGTATTCGGCCCGGCCGGATTTGCTTTTAGTATATCCGGTGTGGCGGTCATCGGCACGCGTTGTGGCGCGCCCCCATGGTCAGCAGATCGATCTTGTATGTCCTGCTTTGTTTTCCAATACGTCTGACAGGTCCCGCGTGTTGCCCCGCGCCTTGGTATTTTTGTTTGGCTGGCGACGGGGTGCAGGCTGAACTTCAGCCTGATATGCCGCTTTGTCTCGGCCACGAGGTGGTCGGTCAGCCGCGTCATACGCTGGGAGCATAGGTTTTAATGCTTCCTCCTCGAGTTGGGGTAGCAACCTGCGTTTTGGGTAACTTTTGGTTGGGCGCTCGAGTTCGTATTCCTCGGCCGCCAGGACCTCAGTCCATCTAGCTGCTAGCAGATCTTGGTCAGCTTGAAGCTGTTGTTGCTTTTTATTCAGGCTTTTTGCTATGGCTATAAGCCGGCGCTTGAAGCACTCCTGTTCGGCGGGATCCTCAGGCACGATAAATTCGTCGTCACCGAGGCTCACCTCGCCCTCAGAGAGAGGCATGTAATTGTCATCCTCTGATTCTCCGTGTGCTGCCTGTTCCTTAGGGCTGGCTTTCCCATCCTCCCGCTCGAGGACTGGCTAGAGGGGATTGTCTTCGTCTTCGGTGCTATTCGCAGCGTTATTGTCTCTTGTGCTGGTATCGCCGTTTTTGCTATGGCGGGGCTTAGAGCGGCGCCGTTGACGCCGGTGCTTGGATTGCTTCTCGGGGGATTATCCTCTGTCGCCTTATTGCCATCGCTTTCTTTGGGGGTATCCACCATGTATATATATCATATGATATGTGGCAGTCCAGCGCCCTGTGGGCGGGGGTTCCATTTCTTCTCCTACATCATCGTCTATATCGTCGATGTCTTCGGAGCCAAAATCAAGCATGTCGGTTAAGTCATCGACAGTGGCTATTAAGTGGGTGGTGGGTGGGGGATGAATTTCTTCGTTGTCCGCTTCCCACTCGAGCCGGACATAGTTCGGCCAAGGGTCTCCTGAGAAGGAGAGAGAGACCTTAATGAATTTAGCACGTCGCCCAAGGGGGAGTGCTGAAAGGTATCCGCGGAGGTAAACTCCATGATCGGTGCCCAATCAGATTCGATAGGCATGGACGCGGGCAGTTCGGAGTCTGCGGCCGGGGACGAATCCATGAGTCCGGCAACACATGTCTCATAAGGGGTGAAGTTAGTATTCGGCTCTATCGCCGCTGAGTGTGCGGCCTCCGTGGCGGGGTCTATCCACCCGTCCTCGGACGGCACGATCTGCTCCGGATCGAAGGCCGGAGTAGCCACATGTGTGATCTCCCGAACACCATCCGGTGGCAGAGCTAAGTCATGCTCGCCGAGACTGTGCGGCGCACCTGGCATGGGCTCGAATCCGTAGAAGATCAAGTCCCCACGGATGTCGGCAGTATAGTTTAAGATTCCAACCTGACCTGATGGCCAAGCGAGTTGGCCCGCAGTACGAAGCCGCCGAATACGAAGATTTGTCCTGGGAGAAAAACCTCACCCTGGACCGCATCGTTGCCGATGATCGAAGGAGCCATCAAGCCTTATGGTGACGACACAGTGGAACTCTCAATTAAAGCGCCAGTGTCGGTGTCAAAACCGGCGGATCTCGGGTAGGGGGTCCCAAACTGTGCGTCGAAGGCGGATTGTAACAGGAGGCAGGGGACACGATGTTTACCCAGGTTCGGGCCCTCTCGATGGAGGTAATACCCTACTTCCTACTTGATTGATCTTGATGATATGAGTATTACAAGAGTTGATCTACCACGAGATCGTAGAGGCTAAACCCTAGAAGCTAGCCTATGATTCTGATTGTTGTTCTACGGACTAAACCCTCTAGTTTATATAGACACCGGAGGGGGCTAGGGTTACACAGGGTCAGTTACAAGGGAGGAGATCTACATATTTTAATTGCCAAGCTTGCCTTCCACGCAAAGGAGAGTCCCACCCGGACACGGTACGAAGTCTTCAATCTTGTATCTTCATAATCCAACAGTCCAACCAAAGTATATAGTCCTCCTGTCCGAGGACCCCCTAATTCAGGACTCCCTCAATAGTTGTAGAGGCAATAGTTGGCGAGACGACAACGATGCTTCGATGGAGATCAAGGTGTCAAGCCAGTGACGATGGTGATCATGACGGTGCTTTGGAGATAGAGATCAGAGGCACAAGATAAAGATGGCCATATCATATCACTTATATTGATTGCATGTGATGTTTATCCTTTATGCATCTTATTTTTCTTAGTTCGGCGGTAGCATTATAAGATGATCTCTCACAAAATTTCAAGGTATAAGTGTTCTCCCTGAGTATGCACTGTTGCTATAGTTTGTCGTGCCGAGACACCACGTGATGATCGGGTGTGATAAGCTCTACGTTCACATACAATGGGTGCAAGCCAGTTTTGCACACGCAGAATACTCGGCTTAAACTTGACGAGCCTAGCATATGCAGATATGGCCTCGGAACACTGGGGACCGAAAGGTCGAGCGTGAATCATATAGTAGATATGATCAACATAGTGATGTTCACCATTGAAAACTACTCCATCTCACGTGATGATCGGACATGGTTTAGTTGATATGGGTCACGTGATAAGTTAGATGATTAGAGAGATGTCTATCTAAGTGGGAGTTCTTAAGTAATTTGATTAATTGAAATTTAATTTATCATGAACTTAGTACCTGATAGTATTTTGCATGTCTATGTTGCTGTAGATAGATGGCATGTGTTGTTGTTTAGTTGAATTTTAATGCATTCCTAGAGAAAGCTAAGTTGAAAGATGATGGTAGCAACTACACGGACTGGGTCCGTAACTTGAGGATTATCCTCATTGCTGCACAGAAGAATTACGTCCTGGAAGCACTGCTAGGTGACAAACCCGCTGCAGGAGCAACGCCAGATGTTATGAACACCTGGCAGAGCAAAGCTGATGACTACTCGATAGTTCAGTGTGCCATGCTTTACGGCTTAGAACCGGGACTTCAACGATGTTTTGAACATCATGGAGCATATGACATGTTCCAGGAGTTGAAGTTAATATTTCAAGCAGATGCCCAGAATGAGAGATACGAAGTCTCCAATAACAGCTACAAGATGGAGGAGAATAGTTCTGTCAGTGAACATATACTCAGAATGTCTGGGTACCACAACCACTTGACTCAACTGGGAGTTAATCTTCCTGATGATAGTGTCATTGACAGAGTTCTTCAATCACTGCCAGCAAGCTACAAGAGCTTCGTGATGAACTATAATATGCAAGGTGTGGATAAGACGATCCCTGAGCTCTTCGCAATGCTAAAGGCTGCGGAGGTAGAAATCAAGAAGGAGCATCAAGTGTTGATGGTCAACAAGACCACCAGTTTCAAGAAAAAGGGTAAAGGGAAGAAGGGGAACTTCAAGAAGAATGGCAAGCCAGTTGCTGCTCAAGAGAAGAAACCCAAGTCTGGACCTAAGCCTGAGACTGACTGCTTCTACTGCAAAGGAACTGGTCACTGGAAGCGGAACTGCCCCAAGTATTTGGCGGAGAAGAAGGATCGCAAAGTGAAAGGTATCTTTGATATACATGTTATTGATGTGTACCTTCCTAATGCTCGTAGTAGTGCCTGGGTATTTGATACTGGTTCAGTTGCTAACATTGCAACTCGAAACAAGGGCTACAAATTAAGCAAAGATTGGCTAAGAACAAGGTGACGATGCGCGTGGGAAATGGTTCCAAAGTCGATGTGATCGACGTCGGCACGCTACCTCTACATCTACCTTCGGGATTAGTTTTAGACCTAAATAATTGTTATTTGTTGCCAGCATTGAGCCATTGAGCATGAACATTATATCTGGATCTTGTTTGATTCGAGACGGTTATTCATTTAAATCAGAGAATAATGGTTGTTCTAATTATATGAGTAATATCTTTTATTGTCATGCACCCTTGATGAGTGGTCTATTTTTACTAAATACTGATAGTAGTGATACACATGTTCATAGTATTGAGGCCAAAAGATGCAGAGTTGATAATGATAGTGCAACTTATTTGTGGCACTGTCGTTTAGGTCATATTGGTGTAAAGCGCATGAAGAAACTCCATTCCGATGGACTTCTGGAATCACTTGATTATGAATCACTTGGTACTTGCGAACCATGCCTCATGGGCAAGATGACTAAAACTCCTTTCTCCGGAACAATGGAGCGAGCAACATAGTTATTGGAAATCATACATACTGATGTATGTGGTCCAATGAACATTGAAGCTCGCGGCGGATATCGTTATTTTCTCACCTTCACAGATGATTTGAGTAGATATATGAAGCATAAGTCTGAAACATTTGAAAAGTTCAAAGAATTTCAGAGTGAAGTGGAAAATCATCGTGACATGAAAATCAAGTTTCTACAATCTGATCGTGGAGGCGAATATCTGAGTTATGAGTTTGGACTTCATTTGAAACAATGCAGAATAGTTTCGCAACTCACGCCACCTGGAACACCACAGCGTAATGGTGTGTCCAAACATCGTAATCGTACTTTACTAGATATGGTGCGATCTATGACGTCTCTCACTGATTTACCGCTATCATTTCGGGGTTATGCTTTAGAGACAACTGCATTCACATTAAATAGGGCACCATCTAAATGCGTCGAGACGATACCTTATGATCTGTGGTTTGGCAAGAAACCCAGGTTGTAGTTTCTTAAAGTTGGGGCTGCGATGCTTATGTGAAAAAGCTTCAACCTGATAAGCTCGAATCCAAATCGGAGAAATGTGTCTTCATAGGATACCCAAAGGAGACTGTTGGGTACACCCTCTATCACAGATCTGAAGGCAAGATATTCATTGCTAAGAATGGATCCTTTCTAGAGAAGGAGTTTCTCTCGAAAGAAGTGAGTGGGGGGAAAGTAGAACTTGACGAGGTAATTGTAGCTTCTCCCTTATTGGAAAGTAGTTCATACTGAAATCAGTTCCAGTGATTCCTACACCAGTAAGTGAGGAAGCTAATGATGATGCTCATGAAACTTCCGATCAAGTTACTACCGAACCTCGCAGGTCAACCAGAGTAAGATCCGCACTAGAGTGGTACGGTAATCCTGTTCTGGAAGTCATGTTACATGACGATGACGAACCTACAAACTATGAGGAAGCGATGATGAGCCCAGATTCCGCAAAATGGCTTAAAGCCATGAAATCTGAGATGGGATCCATGTATGAAAATTAAGTGTTGACTTTGGTTGACTTGCCCGATGATCGGCAAGCCATAGAAAATAAATGGATCTTCAAGAAGAAGACTGACACTGACGGTAATGTTACTGTCTACAAAGCTCGACTTGTTGCGAAAGGTTTTCGACAAGTTCAAGGAGTTGACTACGATAAGGCCTTCTCACCCGTAGCGATGCATAAGTGATCAGCTATAAGTATAGTGGGGGTTTTACACCCCAAACTACGGATGTCGTGTTCTCCACGGGGACTAGGCGACATCGATTATGCTCGGCTAAATCTAGGTAAACACGATTCGGGTGATGAAAGCAAGAAAGTTAAACTAAACTAAACAGGGCTGTCGCCAAAGAAAATGCAGATAAGCAAAGGCAGATTAAGATTTTATTCAATGTATTTTTTTGGGGTGTTTTTGTTTTAGTTGAGAAATAAAATGCTAACACAAGCATACATCAAAGGCTAGGGAGTTGAAAAGACATGAACATATATATATATATATATATATATAACTATTTAACATTTAACAGAGGGAAGAAACATGTATGTAGGACGAAACATAAAATGCATCACATCATAGACACACACATATGTATATATATCACAGGAACAATAAACTGGACACCAATCATCAGCAAGTACAGAATATATATGACATATATAGCTAGTTCTTAAACATCAGCAAAAGTGATGATAAATTGTTCTACTTCTTGCAGATCAACAGAGAACAACCAAACAAGCACAAGTCTAAATAATACAAGGTCTAACACATCTCTAATACATAGAAATTACAGCGAGAGGGAGAGATACAGAGAGAGAAACTGCAGTAGGTTCAGTTTGGTAAAGAAGAACAGTAGCAAGGGTTTTGGTTTAGAAAAGAAGCAGCAAGAGAAGTGGAGGGAGCAGCAGCAAGGCGGAGAAGAGAAGGAGGAGGGGCGCAGCAAGAGAGAGGAGAAGAAGATGCAGCAGCAGGTCACGTTGAGGAAGAAGCAGCAGGGGGCAGAGAGGAGAGAGGTGGAGGAGCAACATCAAGACAAGGGGAAAAGGAGCAGGAGCAGGTCGGCGCAAGAGGAGCAGCAGCAGGGTTAGGGGAATAATAGAAGCAGAGTAAGTGAAGCAGCGGCTGGTGGTGGTGATCGATGGCGGCGGCTGCTGGTGGTGGATGGTGCGGTGGCGCTGATGGTGGATGGAGATGGGTGATGAGGCGGGAGGCGCAGCGGCGAAGATGGTGGATGGGTGGCGCTGGGTGCTGGTGGCGCACCTACCACACCGGCCTGGCCGTGGCGGCGGCCTGAGATGGAGAAGAATGCAAGGGAGGGAGAGAGAAATGCCAGGCCCCAAGGGGAATGGAAGCGATCTAGGGATTTTGATCCCCTCCCTGATCTGCAAACTTTACAAATTAGCCCTCCTCCTTCTCTTCTTTCTTCACAAGAAGGTCCTCCCACTTCTTTAGCTAGCCCCCTGGTTACTTCTTTTCATCTCACACAAGTCTCTTCTTCCTTCTCTTCTTTTCTTCACTTTTCTCGGTAGCCACATAGTAGAAATCTTGATGATTATAGTGCCTTTGCGCACTTTTCTGCAAAAGAAACAAGTCATAAGTAAATGATCGCTTTATATGATTTCCGTTCAAATATGCAATAGTTCATAACAATAATTGATGGTCAGATCACAATATATGGTATATTTGTGTGCCAAATTATGAATAGGAAATGTGCTATCAAGTTCCCCCACACTCAAACTTTTGCTTGTCCTCAAGCAAAGACATATGACAAGAGCAAGAATGTGAACAGTGAGCTGACTAGAGAATGCCAAGTGAAGTAGATCTCTAAATAGTGCATGCTTTGGACTTAGCTAGTGAAAATTAATGGTTAGGAGTGCTTCAAAGCGGTAGGATACTAGTAGACTTGACCATTTTAAACTTTTACAATGATAAAAGAAGATCAACTAGTTCAAATGATGATTGTGCCAAAGGTTCCTAAAGAGAGCATGATCTCGAGAACAAAAAGAGCATACACTTGTGATCAGATCACTTATTTACAAAAATAAAGCAATGATAATATTTTATCGATCTCACCAAAGGAACATACCACCGATCCCGAGAACATGGTATACACCCGGCTCGACCAATTATTAGTTTTTTTGTTTGTCTCCCCAAAGGAACATACCACCGATCCAAAGAACATGGTATACACCTGGTTTGACAATTACAATTTTTATTATTAATTACTGCCCAAGCTAACCCGATTTCACATGCCACCGATCCAGGGAACATGACATGCTACTGTAGGTAGTTAGACTTATTTATTCATTATAATATATACTTTATTTACTTTTCAAATGAACAAAAACAAGAATCATCACTCATCCATGTCTGGTTCACATACTACCGATCCAGGGAACATAGCATGCTTATCCATAGTGGTTAGGTGATTGCTCTCAATGGGATCACTAGTTTACAAGGCATTCAACAATCAGTTCGCACATTCTCATCAGGAACCATATGTCAAAGGTGAAATTTAGTGGGACAACATTTAAGAAATGGCACAAGCAACCCAAATAGCAATTTAATTCTGGATGATGATTTCAAAATGGGTCATGAAACATCTCACCGGGCTTATATAGGAAGTAGCACTCGCTCAACGCTTCTGCAGTTCTTCTCTTTTTGCTTCTCTACCCCCATGCCTGCTCCAGCTTCACTCTTCTTCGTGTGTGGCCATTGCTTCTCCTCATCACCATGCCGTGAATCCACCAGGGTCCCAAGGAATGTCACCTCGAACCTGGTCAGCATGTAGTAAACGGTGCAGTAGCAAAAACCTAAAAGAACACTCCACAAAAGAGACAAGGCAAGCGGTAGGCATAATACCCTCCAAGTCATCAATCGAGTATCCAATTACATAAGCATAGCTATAAAGCACATGTTTAAGATTGTAGAACTCAGCAAGCTCAATACTACCATGAGGATGAAATTTATCATTAAACTCAAGACTAGCATGGGAATGATATGTTTCATTAAGCATAGGACTAGCATAAGGAGAATAAGTGTCATCATAAATGAAAGAAATGCCAATAACAGGGTATGTATGATCATGTCCAAGCAAACAGTTTTTCAAGTCTAGCTGAATTGATGGTATCATGCAATGCAAAGTAGTAGCAAATAGATCATATGGACGCATGTCATCAAGAGGCTTAGATAAACCTGCTACGTCACGCTCTTGTATGATGATAGGCAATTGCATTTCTAGTTCTTCATCTTCAACTACAGGAGCTTCTTTTACTTCTTCAGGAAGGATATACATTAGATCTTTGAGGTCTTCGACTTGATCACTTGGGTAGTTGAGCTTTGGATCATCTTGTGCCTTGGCTTTGAGAATTTCTTCTTGGATCTGAAGTATCTTTTCCTATGGACTCTCGCTATCTTGCTCAGCTGAATGTGAAGGTGTTGGGACCTCACATGTATCAAAGGATATCCCAGAAACACTTAGCTCAAGGAGGGATGAGATAGTGCAGCCAGTGTTGATGTTCTTCTCAATCTTCCTTACTTCTTCCACTAGCTCTTTTCCACTCTTGATCTTCTTCATTTCCTCTAGTATCACCGGCCTAATTGGATCATCTTCGGCACTCCAAGTGAAGTCGAGACTAAGCAATGTGAGCTTGTCTATATCATCAAAATCATCTTGTGTAGGCACTTGTGTTGAAGGTGTTGGTTGACCAAATGGAGGACCATTTAACTCCATTGGCAACATCTCCTGGTGCTGAGGTATATGAGTAGGAGGTGAATACAATTGCTGTGGTGCATAGTTGTTGCTCTCCTCTTCATACCTAAATCCCTGCATATGATTACTAGAAGCAAACGGTGAGATCTCAGGGTTGTTGTTCCTATATGACATATTCTGGTTTTTAGGCCACCCATGTGAGTAATTGTTTTGGTATGAGCTAGGCTGTGGGGCGAAGCTCATGCCATAACAATCGGGAGAGTGAGAGTAACCACGCTGACATTCTGCGGGTGAATGGCCCTGAAATCCACAAATATGGCATGTAGGAGCAACATAAGGATGACCTCTAGAATAAGGATCATAAGAGCTAAGCCTACCCTCAAAAACTACTTCTCGCTGCCGAGCTAAATCATCTAATCGATGGGAAATCTTACTTATCAGTTCTTGAATACTTTCCGTGCTGTTTGTAGTGTTGCTTGCATAAGCATGATGATCTGAATAGTAAGCCATATCCGAGAAGATAGTTCTAACCTACAAAAAGAAAGAGAAAACAAAGAGAAAATAACTAGAACAGTAGTTAGGGGTAAGAGATATATCACAAATATATGGCACTAGATAGAAATAGAAGCAAAACCTAGTCTACAGCCTAACACGGTCACTCGACGCTAGTCCCCGACAACGGCGCCAAAATGATCAGCTGTAAGTATAGCGGGGGTTTTACGCCCCAAACTACGGATGTCGTGTTCTCCACAGGGACTAGGCGACGGTGATTATGCTCGGCTAAATCTAGGTAAACACGATTCGGGTGATGAAAGCAAGAAAGTTAAACTAAACTAAACAGGGCTGTCGCCAAAGAAAATGCAGATAAGCAAAGGCAGATTAAGATTTTATTCAATGTATTTTTTTGGGGTGTTTTTGTTTTAGTTGAGAAATAAAATGCTAACACAAGCATACATCAACGGCTAGGGAGTTGAAAAGACATGAACATATATATATATATATAACTATTTAACATTTAACAGAGGGAAGAAACAAGTATGTAGGACGAAACATAAAATGCATCACATCATAGACACACACATATGTATATATATCACAGGAACAATAAACTAGACACCAATCATCAGCAAGTACAGAATATATATGACATATATAGCTAGTTCTTAAACATCAACAAAAGTGATGATAAATTGTTCTACTTCTTGCAGATCAATAGAGAACAACCAAACAAGCACAAGTCTAAATAATACAAGGTCTAACACATCTCTGATACATAGAAATTACAGCGAGAGGGAGAGATACAGAGAGAGAAACTGCAGTAGGTTCAGTTTGGTGAAGAAGAACAGTAGCAAGGGTTTTGGTTCAAAAAAGAAGCAGCAAGAGAAGTGGAGGGAGCAGCAGCAAGGCGGAGAAGAGAAGGAGGAGGGGCGCAGCAAGAGAGAGGAGAAGAAGATGCAGCAGCAGGTCACGTTGAGGAAGAAGCAGCAGGGGGCAGAGAGGAGAGAGGTGGAGGAGCAACATCAAGACAAGGGGAAAAGGAGCAGGAGCAGGTCGGCGCAAGAGGAGCAGCAGCAGGGTTAGGGGAAGAATAGAAGCAGAGTAAGTGAAGCAGCGGCTGGTGGTGGTGATCGATGGCGGCGGCTGCTGGTGGTGGATGGTGCGGTGGCGCTGATGGTGGATGGAGATGGGTGATGAGGCGGGAGGCGCAGCGGCGAAGATGGTGGATGGGTGGCGCTGGGTGCTGGTGGCGCACCTACCACGCGGGCCTGGCCGTGGCGGCGGCCTAAGATGGAGAAGAAGGCAAGGGAGGGAGAGAGAAATGCCAGGCCCCAAGGGGAATGGAAGCGATCTAGGGATTTTGATCCCCTCCCTGATCTGCAAACTTTACACATTAGCCCTCCTCCTTCTCTTCTTTCTTCACAAGAAGGTCCTCCCACTTCTTTAGCTAGCCCCCTGGTTACTTCTTTTCATCTCACACAAGTCTCTTCTTCCTTCTCTTCTTTTCTTCACTTTTCTCGATAGCCACATAGTAGAAATCTTGATTATAGTGCCTTTGCGCACTTTTCTGCAAAAGAAACAAGTCACAAGTAAATGATCCCTTTATATGATTTCCGTTCAAATATGCAATAGTTCATAACAATAATTGATGGTCAGATCACAATATATGGTATATTTGTGTTCCAAATTATGAATAGGAAATGTGCTTATCAATAAGTCTGTCCGAATCATGTTAGCAATTGCCGCATTTTATGATTATGAAATTTGGCAAATGGATGTCAAAACTGCAATCCTTAATGGATATCTTAAAGAAGAGTTGTATATGATGCAACCAGAAGGTTTTGTCGATCCAAAAGGTGCTAACAAAGTGTGCAAGCTCCAGCGATCCATTTATGGACTAGTGCAAGCCTCTTAGAGTTGGAATATATGCTTTGATAGTGTGATCAAAGCATATGGTTTTATACAGACTTTTGGAGAAGCCTGTATTTACGAGAAAGTGAGTGGGAGCTCCGTAGCATTTCAGATATTATATGTAGATGACATATTATTGATCGGAAATGATACTGACTTTCTAAATAGCATAAAAGGATACTTGAATAAGAAGTTTTCAATGAAAGACCTCGGTGAAGCTGCTTATATATTGGGCATCAAGATCTACAGAGATAGATCAAGACGCTTAATTGGACATTCACAAAGCACATACCTTGATAAAGTTTTGAAGAAGTTCAAAATGGATCACGCAAAGAAAGGGTTCTTGCCTGTATTACAAGGTGTGGAGTTGGGTCAGTCTCAATGCCCGACCACTGCAGAAGATAGAGAGAAAATGAAAGGTGTTCCCTATGCTTCAGCCATAGGCTCTATCATGTATGCAATGCTGTGTACCAGACCTGATGTGTGCCTTGCTATAAGTTTAGCAGGGAGGTACCAAAGTAATCCAGGAGTGGATCACTGGACAGCGGTCAAGAACATCCTGAAATATCTGAAAAGGACTAAGGATACGTTTCTCTTATATGGAGGTGACAAAGAGCTCGTCGTAAATGGTTACGTCGATGCAAGCTTTGACACTGATCCGTATGACTCCAAGTCACAAACCGGATACGTGTTTTTATTAAATGGTGGAGCTGTCAGTTGGTGCAGTTCCAAGCAGAGCGTCGTGGCGGGATCTACGAGTGAAGCGGAATACATAGCTGTTTCGGAAGCAGCAAATAAAGGAGTCTGTATGAAGGAGTTCATATCCGATCTAGGTGTGATACCTAGTGCATCGGGTCCAATGAATTTTTTTTGTGACAATACTGGAGCTATTGCCTTGGCAAAGGAATCCAGATTTCACAAGAGAACCAAGCACATCAAGAGATGCTTCCATTCCATCCGCGATCAAGTCAAGGAGGGAGACATAGAGATTTGGAAGATACATATGGATCTGAATGTTACAGACTCATTGAGTAAGCCTCTCTCACAAGCAAAACATGATCAGCACCAAGACTCCATGGGTGTTAGAATCGTTACAATGTAATCTAGATTGTTGACTCTAGTGGAAGTTGGAGACTGAAGGAAATATGCCCTAGAGGCAATAATAAAGTTGTTATTTATATTTCCTTATATTATGATAAATGTTTATTATTCATGCTAGAATTGTATTAACCGGAAACTTAGTACATGTGTGAATACATAGAAAAACAGAGTGTCACTAGTTTGCCTCTACTTGACTAGCTCGTTGAATCAATGATGGTTATGTTTCCTAACCATAGACATGAGTTTTCATTTAATTAACGGGATCACATCATTAGAGAATGATGTGATTGACTTGACCCATCCGTTAGCTTAGCACGATGATTGTTTAGTTTGTTGCTATTGCTTTCTCCATAACTATACATGTTCCTATGACTATGAGATCATGCAACTCCCAAATACTGGAGGAACACTTTGTGTGCTACCAAACATCACAACGTAACTAGGTGATTATAAAGGTGCTCTACAGGTGTCTCTGATGGTGTTTGTTGAGTTGGCATGTATCAAGATTAGGATTTGTCACTCCGATTGTCGGAGAGGTATCTCTAGGCCCTCTCGGTAATGTACATCAAAATAAGCCTTGCAAGCAATGTAGCTAATGAGTTAGTTACGGGATATAGCATTACATAACGAGTAAAGAGACTTGCCGGTAACGAGATTGAACTAGGTATTGAGATACCGACGATTGAATCTTGGGCAAGTAACATACCGATGACAAAGGAAACAATGTATACCGTTATGCGGTTTGACCGATAAAGATCTTCGTAGAATATGTAGGAGCCAATATGAGCATCCAGGTTCCGCTATTGGTTATTGACTAGAGACATGTCGCGGTCATGTCTACATAGTTTTCGAACCCGTAGGGTCCACACGCTTAACGTTCGGTGACAATTGATATTACGAGTTTATGTGTTTTGATGTACCCAAGATAGTTCGGAGTCCCGGATTTGATCACGGACATGACGAGGAGTCTCGAAATGGGAAGACATAAAGACTGATATATTGGATGACTATGTTTGGACATCGGAAGTGTTCCGAGTAAGTTTGGACGAATACCAGAGTACCGGGGGGTTACCGGAACCCCCCGGGGAGTGTATTGGCCCTCATGGGCCTTGGTGGAGAGAGGAAGGGGCGGCCAGGGTAGGCTGCACGCCCCCTCCCCCTCTAGTCCGAATTGGACTAGGAAGGGGGAGCGGCGCCCCCCTTTTTCCTTCCCCCTCTCTTCTCCTTCCTTCCCTCCTACTCCTACTCATGGAAGTGGTGGAATCCAACTCCCGGTGGGAGTAGGACTCCCCTTGGGGCGCGCCTAGGAGGCTGGCCTCCCCCCTCCTCCACTCCTTTATATACGGGGGAGGGGGCACCCCATAGACACACAAGTTGATCATTGATCTTTTAGCCATGTGCGGTGCCCCCTCCGCCATAATCCACCTTGGTAATATCGTAGCGGTGCTTAGGCGAAGCCCTGTTCTGGTAGCAACATCATCACCATCATCACGCCGTCGTGCTGATGAAACTCTCGCTCGAAGCTCTACTGGATCGTGAGTTCGCGGGACGTCATCGAACTGAACTTGTGCAGATTGCGGAGGTGCCGTACCTTCAGTGCTGGATCGGTTGGTCGTGAAGATGTACGACTACATCAACTGCGTTGTCATAACGCTTCCGCTTACGGTCTACGAAGGTATGTAGACGATACTCTCCCCTCTCGTTGCTATGCATCACCATGATCTTGCATGTGCGTAGGAAGCTTTTTGAAATTACTGCGTTCCCCAACAGAATCTGATGATGAGCTGGATACTAAAACTCCTGAAACACCTACTAGAACTAGCCTTCCTAGATATGAATCGCCTAAGGTACTGGAAGGTTATGTTATGAGTGAAGAAGCAACTAGATATATTCTTGCTTGCAATGATAGAGATGATCCAGAGAAATTATTACACAAGTATAAAGAAAAATCTCTGAATGCTAGAATGAAGTGTGATCCTAAGTTTGCCACTTCACCTATCTTTATTGATGATAAGGATTATGAATTCTCTATGGACCCAGAGTTAATTACTTTGGTTGAATCCGATCCTTTCCATGGTTATGAAACTGAAACTATTGTGGCACATCTTACTAAGTTGAATGACATAGCCACCCTTTTTACTCATGATGAGAAAACTCGCTATTACTTTAATCTCAAAATATTTCCATTCTCATTAAAGGGTGATGATAAAGCTTGGTACAATTCTCTTGCTCCTGGTTGTGTGCGTAGTCCCTAGGATATGATTTATTACTTCTCTGAAAAATATTTTCCTGCACATATTAAACAAGCTGTCTTACAGAAAATTTTAACTTTGCTCAAACTAAAGAAGAGAGTCTCGCAGAAGCTTGGGGGAGGCTTTTCGAGTTACTTAATGCTTTGCCTGATCATCCTCTTAAGAAAAATGAAATACTTGATATCTTCTATAATGGACTAATCGATGCTTCTAGGGACTTCCTAGATAGTTGTGCTGGTTGTGTTTTCAGGGAACGAACTGTTGGACAAGCTGAAGAATTACTGAATAACATATTGAAAATTATGATGATTGGACTATTCCTGAACCACCGCCTAAACCCATTCCGGAGAAGAGGGGTATATTATATGTCAGTCCCGAAGATATGCAAGAGGCAAAGAAATCTATGAAGGAAAAAGGTATTAAAGCCGAGGATGTTAAAAATTTACCTCCTATTGAAGAAATACATGGGCTTAATACACCACCAATGCGTAAGGTGGTAGAGGTAAATTCTCTTATGAAGTTCAATGATAATGATAATACTCACAATATGCTACGGGATTATGGGTTCCGGCAAACCCTTGAGGTTCGAACACTGGGGTGCGCACGAAGATCTCTCCCCCCAGCTCACGCTCTCGCAACCATGTCAAAGCCTAGCTCGCCGAACCCAAGGAACAAGGGACACAAGAGTTATACTGGTCCAGGCCACCGTTGCGGTGTGATACCCTACTCTAGTGTGGTGTGGTGGATTGCCTTGTAGGCTGGGGATGAACAAGTACAAGGGAAGAGCAGCCTCCTAAGGAGAGGTGTTCTTGAGCTCGATGAACTTGTGTGGCTTGTGGCTGGGGATGATCCGAGTGATTTGCCTCTAGATGAGCCTCTTTCTCTCTCTCGATGAGCCGATCCTGGCTGCAGTGGTGGCTAGCCCTATTTATAGAGGCCCAGGTCCTCTCTCCAAATATTAGGCGGGAAGGGATCCCACAACGGCCAATTCGAAGGGGGATAGCGAGTACAAGTTATCCTGACAAAAGGTGGTCTTCACCTACCAAAGCTTCTTGTGCTGATGCCGTCGTGGGCTCCGTGGCGACCTCCGTCTTGCCGTCCTACTGGTCTTGGTCTCGTTGCACCGATATGGAAAACTTTGCCTGACGCCTCGGGACTCCTCGCCTGCGCCTGCCTCTTTAGAACCGAAGAGGAAACTGGCATTCTGCGCCTGCTAGCGCCCGCCTGGCCTTGGTCATCATGGCTCACGTCACGGGAACCTCACGAGGTGCCCCTTACCTTGATCTCTATGCTCCTCGCAAGCCAGCCTAGTGAGGCTGCCCCTGAGGAGGTCTTGTGTCGCCCGCCTCGCGAGGCTTGGCCCCTCGCGAGGGTCTTGAGAGTTGGTTGATGAAGATGGGCCGTACTAGGCCGTGGGTGGAGCCACGCCCTGGGCCGCAGGTAGGCAAGTCTGGGTATCCCCGTTCCTAGGACGCCGACAGTAGCCCCCGGGCCCAAGGTGCGCTCGTGCTTGGCTTCGCGGCGAAGCCAAGGGGCAAGTGCAGAGCGCCGCAGGCCCCAATAGCCCGCGACCTTGATTGATGCATGGCGATTGACAGGTCGTGGGCGTCTCCTCTTCCCCACGCTACCTCGACAACTGCCCGACTTGACAAGTCCCTGTTGCATGCAGAAAAATGTCATTATTACCTTAGATCGTGGAGGCCGGTGGTTGGCCTCCTCCTGGCCATAAATGGGAAGGAGGGCGGAGCCCCCGTCACCCATCTTTTCCTCCACTCCTCCTGCTTCTCCTTCTTCTTCCTTGCCGCGACGCCCATGGCGCCAGTGAAGAGGTTCTCGGCCGCCGAGAAGGGGAAGGCTCGCCAGGAGGGGCCCGGCTCGCCACCGCCTAAGAGGGGGCGTGGCCGCCCACGCAAGCATGCCGCGACCCCTGTCGCGGTCCCTCATGGGCGTGGGAGGACTCCTTTAGGGTCCGACGTTGTCCTTGGCAGCCACGTCGGCGCTCCTTCACGCGGTGGAAGCCGCCTGGGTCGGGGCAGCCCCGTCGATGAGGGGAGGCGCACCATGGTCGCCTGGCCTCTCCCGGGCACGCTTCCATTTGGCGGAGGTGCTGCCGGAGTTTGTCGTGTGGTCGGCGAACCCGGCCGGCACTTGGCTTCAACTTCCGCGCTTCTTCGCCAGCGAACTGCCGGCCCCAGGTCCCGGTGGCCTCTGGCTGCAGGCGGACGGCTGCTGCAGCAAGGCTTCGTGGGTGGTGGTGGAGGTCTCTGCTGCGGGCAATGTAGCCCTAGCCCGCGGCTGGCAGATGTTCGCCTGCGCACGTGGCCTGGGTAGGTGGTGCACCCTCTACTTCAAGTAGGACGACACAGTGACCCTCTTCGTGAGGGTGTTTGGGGAAGACGATCGCCACGCTGGATGCTTCCCTGAAGACGACGACGACGGTGGCGAGGTGCTTGGCCTTGGCGACGAGCACGAGGGTGACCCTACCCGCGGTGGCAACCGTGGTTCGCCCAGCTACGGCAGCTTCTCCTCTGGTGAGAGCTCCAGGAGCGGCGGCTACGACCATCCTCCACGCCGCCGAGCCCGCTTCGAGGATGGTGGCGGGTCATCCCGTCGCCGCTCCCCGGTGAAGCGTGAGGAGGGCTCTGGCTGAGTCCGGGGGCCAGCCCTCGTGAGCTGCCGTGTTGTGGGAGCCACTTTTGCTTGTCCTTTCTTTCCCTTCCCCTGCATTGTTAGAAACGAATTTGGGCCCCTACAAGGGCGTGTAATGAACCGTGGTGCATAGGTTGCCTTTATGGTGTGTTTATTGTTTTTGGGTTGTGTTGCGAGATCTATGTCTGATACGGGTGGAGGGGTAACTTAGCTCGATGCATCAGGGGTAGCTTTGACCTCATGAGGGCACGCGTCTCTGGGCACCTGGTGGGGCTTCCCCACTATCGATTTGAGTAACATCACGAGGCTGCATTGCAAAGCTGCAAAAACTTGTCAAGAAATCTTTACTCCTTCCTACGCGAATCCTCGGGCATGGGCTGGTTATGGCCAAACGCACCACTCACGGTACCCGTGGGGCACGGACTAAAGGGGGTGCGCCGATCAAAACACGGACGAGAACACCCCGCGGAGACCAGGGGAGTGCGCACGCGCATACTACCGGTCCAGCCCCCCTTGCGGGGTGTGTGAGGGAGAGCGTCGGGCAACTGCTGCCCTCCCTGGCGAAAAACAAAGGATAGAGCGAAGAAACAGGAAGAAGAGGCAAGCCAACAAGCAACGCCGGAACTCCAAATTTCATTAAAGGGAAAGAGGCAAGCCAACTACAGAAAGCAAATGAACAGCCACGTCCGGCGCCTAGTCTAGTCTTCTCACCAGCGCGGAGCTAAGTGCTGCCACTAGGATGTGGGAGGGAGCCGCCGAGGCCCCGAGGGTGGCACTCCTGAGACTCCGGGGCGTGTACAGCCCCACTCATTATTACGTGAGAGTGTCACGAGCAGAGACCTTCACAGGCACTGGGCCTTGCTTCATGGGTAGAACTTCCGGAGGTGTTGGATGTTCCAGGCATTTTGGATGGGGACCCCGTCCTGCATTTCCAGGTGCACGGCGCCAGGCCCGGAGACGTGGGCCATCCTAAACGGGCCCTCCCACATGGGTGAGAGCTTATGCAGCCCTTCCCTGGAGAGCAGCCGCCTCAGGACGAGATCGCCCACCTCAAGCGTCCTGGAGCGGACGTTGCGATAGTGGTACCATCACAACGCCTGCTGGTATCTTGCTGCTCGGAGCAAAGCTTCACGGCGGCGTTCCTCCCCTACAAGAGGTCCATCCCCCTCATGGCGTCCTGCTGTGTCTCATCAAATGCCAGGACCCGCGTGGAGCGATGCCTGACCTCATGATGACAACACAGACAGGAGCTCGGCGTGCGAGCCCCTGCCGCAGGTTTCGAGCTTCTTCTTGAAGGTCCGGGTCTTGAGGCCTCTCAGGACCTCGGCGTTGGCACGCTCAGCCTGGCCGTTGCTCCTAGGGTGTGCCACTGAAGCCTAGAAGATCTGCATTCCAAGGTTAGCACAATAGGTCTTGAAGAGATTGCTAGTGAACTACGAGCTGTTGTCGGTGATGATGCGGTTAGGGACCCCGAACCGACTTATCAGACCTTTGATGAACTTAACTGCTGACCCGGCTGGGATGGTGGGGACGGCCTCGACCTCTGCCCATTTGGTGAATTTGTCAATGGCGACGTAGAGGTAGCGGTAGCCCCCAGGCGCCCGTGGGAACGGGCCCAGGATGTACAGCTCCCAGACCGCGAAGGTCCATGAAAGCAGGATAGTCTGGAGGCCCCGAGCCGGCTGGTGGATTTTCTTGGCATGGAACTGGCAGGCCTCGCAGGACCTCACCAGCTCGGCCGTGTCATTGAGTGCCGTGGGCCAGTAGAACCCGCTGCAGAACGCCTTGCCAACCAGGGTACGTGACGATGAGTGATGCCCGCAGTCTCCATCGTGTATGTCAGCCAGCAGCTCATTCCCCTACTCCCTGGAGATGCATCGCAAGAAAACATCATTTGGTCATTTTCTGTACAACTCACCGTCCTGGATGCAGTATGCCGTAGCCTGCCGGGCCACACGCTCCATGTCCTCCTCCTTCTCCGGCAGCATCCCATGCACCAGATATGCCTTGAGCTCCTCGGTCTAGCACCCCTCCAGAGGCGCGAGTGCGAGGAGCAAACGTGCTCCTGAGGTAGGGCCGCAAGCGGGGGCTCCTAAGGTTGGTGGCTGAGGGAGTTCTTCTCGAGGTGATGTAGTCTCCGCGGCCGCAGGGGTCACTGAAGGCTTGAAGAGTCGCTCTTCGAAGACACCAGGTTCTTGGGGTTGCCGCCTCAACGCCTTCTTGGCGATTTCATCAGCCTCCTTGTTGGTGCCGCGTGCCCCAGGAATTGCTTCTCCATCTTGCGCACTTCCATGAGGTATGCCTCCATATGCTCGTACCTTGGTTTGTACACCTTGTTGGAGAAGTTGACGAGGAGCTGCGAGTCACCCTTGATAGTGAGACACTTCACCCCCAAGGCTGCGGCGGCCTTGAGGCCAGCGATCAACCCCTCGTACTCCGTTATGTTGTTGGAGACCTTCTCACCCGGCTGGAAGCAAAGCTGCATGGCGTAATATAGCTTGTCTTGGGTGGGCGGGATGAGCACAGCGCCAGCCCCTGCGCCTTGTCGTGCGAAAGCGCCATTGAAGTACATGACCTAGCCATCCGATGCTTCATTTCCCGGCGAGAGGGATCGGTTCTCGCCCGCTTCGGGCTACGGAGCGTTTGTCCATTCCGCAACGAAGTCAGCAAGCACAACTCCCTTGATAACCCTAGTCGTGCTGAACTCCAACTGAAATGCTTGTAGTTCAATGTTCCATTCTGCGACTCTCCCCGTGGCATTGGGGCTCCGAAGCACTCTCTCCAGGGGATATTCTGAAACGACCTTAATTGGGTGGCCTTGGAAATAATGGTGTAGCTTGCGTGAGGCCACCAGGAGCGCGAGTAAGAGCTTCTGCGGCATTGGGTACCATGCTCTCGCGTCCCGTAGCACGGTGCTGACAAAGTATACTGGGTGCTCTATGAGGGCGGGAGCGTCAATGGAGCCTTTGTCCTCCAGAGGTTGTGGTGCCTCCTGAGGCGGGGGGGGGGGGCTCTCAGGAGCCTGGTCGCCCATCTGGGCCTCGGCGGGCCCTTGTATGCTGTCTTGCCAGGTGTGATCATCTGTGGGCATCGTCTTGCCTTAGCGGCGCTGCCTTGTGACTGCACCATTCCACCTGAGGGCGCAGTATTGCATTGCGGGTTCTTGACCCGGTGCTCCTCCCGAATTTCCACCAATGCCGCGCTGGCGGAGTGAGGCGTAGCGGCCAGATAGAGCACCGGAGGATCGAGGGGGCGAGGTGCCACCATCACCGGTGGGCTGGTTAGGTATCTCTTGAGGTCCTGAAATGCTAGATCTGCCTCTGGGGTCCATTCGAACAGGCCTTTCTTCTTCATCAACTTGAAGAACGGCAGGGCGCGGTCCCCCAGCTTGGAGATGAAGCGCCCTAGCGAGGTCACGCAACCTGCAAGTTTTTGCATTTCCTTGAGAGTTTGTGCCAGGCTCATGTCTTAGATTGCCTTGACCTTCTCGGGGCTAGTCTCGATCCCTCTGTGAGAAACAAGGAAACCCAGCAGCTTGCCGGAGGGGACACCGAACATGCACTTCTTCGGGTTGAGCCGCAAATCCACCTGGCGTAGGCTAGCGAAGGTCTCCTCCAGGTCCTGAATCAGGGTTCTCGCCTCCCTGGATTTAACCACGATGTCGTCGACGTAGGTGTCAGTGTCAAAACCCGCGGATCTCGGGTAGGGGGTACTGAACTATGCGTCTAGGATCGATGGTAACATGAGACGGGGGGCACGATGTTTACCCAGGTTCGGGACCTCTCTATGGAGGTAATACCCTACTTCCTGCTTGATTGATCTTGATGAATATGAGTATTACAAGAGTTGATCTACCACGAGATCGTAATGGCTAAACCCTAGAAGTCTAGCCTATGTGAATATGGTAATAAGTATATGTGTTGTCCTTTCCGGACTATCCCCTTCGGTTTATATAGACACCGAGGGGATCTAGGGTTTACATGGAGTCGGTTACATAAGAAAGAATCTTCGGTCGCCAAGCTTGCCCTCCACGCCAAGTAGAGTCCAATCCGGACACGGTGCAGTCTTCGGTCTTTATGTCTTCATAGCCCATCAGTCCGGCCCATGGATAACAGGCCGAACGCCCGAGGACCCCTTAGTCCAGGACTCCCTTAGTAGGCTTCAGCGTTTCTGCCGAGCTGCTCACCCATGGCGATGTGCATCAGCCGCTGGAAGGTTGGCCTAGCATTGTGCAGTCCGAACGGCATGTATGTGTATTACTACACTCCGCACGGGGTCAGGAAGGCGGTCTTCTCCACATCCTCTACTGCCATATTGATCTGGTGGTAGCCCGAGAACGCGTCCAGGAAGCACAGCAGGTCGCACTCAGCGGTGGAGACGATGAACTGGTCAATACGTGGAAGCGGGAACGGGTCTTGGGGACAAGCCTTGTTGAGGTTGGTGAAATCGACACACATGCGTGACTTCCCGCCTTTCTTTGGCACGACGACGGGGTTTGCCAGCCACTCCGGGTATCGGACCTCACGAATGACGCCTTCCGCCTCCAACTTGCGAGTTTCTTGGACGATGAAGGACTGCTTCTCCGTGGACTGTCGCCGTGCCTTCTGCTTCACGGGGCGAACATTGGGGCACACTCTCAAGTGATGATCGATTACCCCACTTGGGACCCCTACCAGCTGCTTGGGTTCCCAAGCGAATACCTCCTTGTTTGCGCAAGAACTTCACTAATGCCTCCTCTTGACCCGGGTCGAGGCCGGCGCCTATTGTGAAGATGGCTCCCGAGGATCCGCCTTCCTCGACCGGCACTTGCTTCATTTCGGCCCGGTCTTGAGTGAAAAGTTGCTCCTTTTTTCCTGGCGCGGCCTCCTTAGTCCCTGGGGTGGCTTCGCCGGCCGGGCGAGCTACTGCTGCGGCCCTGAAGGTAAGCTTGAGGGATGCCAGAGCTTCCTTGGTGTCTCCGGCCACGGTGAGGACGCCGCTGCTGCCCGGCATCTTCATGAGGTTGTAGGCCGAATGGGTCGCTGCCATGAACTGAGCCAAAGCAGGGTACCCGAGGATGGCGTTGTACGGGAGGCCGATGTGGGCGATGTCGATGTCGATGAGCTCGGTGCGGTAGTTGTCCTGAGTACTGAAGGTGACCTGGAGGCGTATCTGCCCCAAGGAGCTGGTGGACCCGCTGCCGACTCTGGAAAAAGGCTTGGTGGGGCAAAGCCGGTCGTACAACACATGAAGCAAGCCGGAAGCTTCCACAGAGAGCACAATGAGGCCCGCTCCACCGTTGATGAGGGTGTTGGTCATGGTGACGTGGCAGATGGTGGGCGTGCAGAGCATCGGGAGTGCACCTGAGCCAGCCATGGTAGCGGGGTGATCCCCTAGGTCGAAGGTGAGGTCGGCCTTGGGCGCCACCCATCCTGGAGGGGCTCCCCGCTGCACAGAGGCGGCGCCGATATGGCGGAAGAACTGATTGGTGTGGCGGTCCCAGGGTGGCGCTTGCGAGCCGCCGAGAAGGGCCGCGACAGCGGCAGGCGTAGGTGCCGCGTAGGCGTAGGTGTCGATGGGTCCGCCGCGCCATCGTAGCAGGGCGGCATCTCCGGCTTGAACTTGCGTGGCCACTGCACCTGCCACAGGGCGGGGGTGAAGGCCCTGAGCCCCCTGGCACCGCTGGGATCGCTCGTCGATCCAGTTGGAGGGGCCACGCTGGCCATGGGGACCGGTTGGAGAGGCGGAGCCGACGGAGGGATGGAACTCCGCAGCACCCCTACCTGGCCCTCCGAATGTCGGAATATGGGTTCCGGCAAACCCTTGAGGTTCAAAAACTGGGGTGCGCACAAAGATCTCTCCCCCGGCTCACGCTCTCGCAACGATCTCAAAGCCTAGCTCGCCGAACCCAAGGAACAAGGGACACAAGAGTTTATACTGGTTCGGGCCACCGTTGTGGTGTGATACCCTACTCCGGTGTGGTGTGGTGGATTGCCTTATAGGCTGGGGATGAAGAAGTACAAGGGAAGAACAGCCTCCTGAGGATAGGTGTTCTTGAGCTCGATGAGCTTGTATGGCTGGGGATGATCCGAGTGATCTGTCTCTAGATGAGCCTCTTTCTCTCTCTCGATGAGCCGATCCTGGCTGCGGTGGTGGCTAGCCCTATTTATAGAGGCCCAGGTCCTCTCTCCAAATATTAGGCGGGAAGGGATCCCACAACGGCCAATTCGAAGGGGGATAGCGAGTACAAGTTATCCTGACAAAAGGTGGTCTTCACCTACCAAAGCTTCTTGTGGTGATGCCGTCGTGGGCTCCGTGGCGACCTCCGTCTTGCCATCCTACTGGTCTTGGTCTCATTGCACCGATATGGAAAACTTTGCCTGACGCCTCAGGACTCCTCGCCTGCGCCTGCCTCTTTAGAACCGAAGAGGAAACTGGCATTCTGCGCCTGCTGGCGCCCGCCTGGCCTTGGTCATCATGGCTCATATCACGGGAACCTCACGAGGTGCCCCTTGCCTTGATCTCTCTACTCCTCATGAGCCAGCCTAGTGAGGCTGCCCCTGAGGAGGTCTTGTGTCGCCCGCCTCGCGAGGGTCTTGAGCGTTGGTTGATGAAGATGGGCCGTACTAGGCCGCGGGTGGAGCCACGCCCTGGGCCGCAGGCAGGCAAGTCTGGGTACCCCCATTCCCAGGACACCGACATATGCATCCTAGTCAATGCCTTTATGAGTTTGAAAACTACATTAGAAAACTAGATCATTTCAATGCAAATGTTATGAAACAATTGAAATATAATTCTGATATGATTGCTCGCTTGAGTGAGTTGTTATTTAGAATATCAAATGATGTTAGAGGTGTTGGAAAACATGCTTCTATGGTTCAAACTCAGTTAGAACAAGTTGCTAAATCTCAAAAAGAATTGCTTGATGAAATGAATAATAATATGCATGACTTTGCTATCAGAGTTGCAACTAGAGGAGGTAAAATGAGTCACGAACCACTTTATCCTGAGGGACACCCAAAAATAGTAGAAGAAGATTCACAAAGAGCCAACACTAGTGCACCTAGTCCTTCTAGAAAGAAAAAAAAAGAAAAATGATAGGACTTTGCACACTTCTGGTGAACCTGAAATAGAAAAACCTCCTGATAATGAAAATGAAGTTTCTATCTCAGATGCTGAAAATCAATCTGGTAATGGACACTCACCTAATGATAATGAAAAAGATAATGATGAGGTTCATGAAGACTCTCAACCAACCAATGATGTTGAGATAGAACCACCTGTTGATCTTGATAACACACCACCTAAGAATAAAAGGTATGGCAAAATATACTTTGTTGCTAGAAAACACGGTAAAGAAAGAGAACCGTGGGTTCAAAAACCTATGCCTTTTCCACCTAAGCCAACTAAAAAGAATGATGTTGAAGAATTTGAACGCTTTGCTGAAATGCTAAGGCCAGTCTTTTTGCGTACTCACTTGACTGATATCTTGAAAATGCCTCCTTATGTAAAGTATATGAAAGACGTCATCACTAATAAGAGAAAAATACCAGAAGCTGAAATCTCCACTATCCTTGCTAATTACACTTTTAAAGATTGAGTACCCAAAAAACTTGGAGATCCAGGAATACCAACTATACCTTGCTCTATCAAAAAGAATTATGTGAAAACTTCTTTGTGTGATTTAGGAGCTGGTGTTATTGTTATGCCTTTCTCTTTATATAAAATACTTGACTTGAATAAACTCAGACCTACTGAAATATCTTTGCAAATGGCTGATAAATCAAGTGCCATACCTATCGGTATCTATGAGGATGTGTCCGTTGTTGTTGCTAATGTTACTATTTTGACTGACTTTGTTATACTTGAGATGCCCGAGGATG
This sequence comes from Triticum urartu, assembly GCF_003073215.2. Lineage (NCBI taxonomy): Eukaryota > Viridiplantae > Streptophyta > Magnoliopsida > Poales > Poaceae > Triticum > Triticum urartu. The sequence continues at coordinate 184,448,196 of NC_053027.1, read as the reverse complement.
ACAACATGTCGATTATCCTTGGTAGACCCTTCTTGAATACTACAGGGGCTGTTATTGATTGCAATAAAAGCAAAGTCACTTTTCAAATTAATGGCAATGAGCATACGGTGCACTTTCCAAAGAAACAATTCCAAGAGAACAGTATTAATTTTATTGAAAAATCTCCGACAATCACTATTGGAATTTTTCAAATACCTCTACCTACTATCAAAAACAAATATGAAATGCTTATTGTTGGGGAAATGCACATCCCCATTGAGGTAACTTGGTGATTTACGGAAGTTCTTCGGTTTCATGCTAATCGAAAGTGGTTGTTAATAAGACTTGATCAACCTTATTAATGGATCATTTTTGAATGGTATGAAGTTGATGAATTTAGTAAGCACTACTTTCTGTACCTAATTTTTATTCAATGTTTTTATTAGTTAAATAAAATAAAATGCCATGTTTTGTCTGTTTTCTGAATTTCCCGTGAAATAAAAAATGACCCAAAAATAAAAGTTCTCAGAATGCCCTGAAAAATTTACACGATTTTTTCTGAATATTTGAGAATTTTTGGTGCAATAAACATCAGAGGGAGGTGCACCAGGTGGGCACAACCCACCTGGGCCTGCCGGCATCCCCAGGCGCGCCCTGGTGGGTTGTAGTCCCCATGTGGCCCCCTCACTTACCTCTTCATACCACATCATCCCTAACCTCCAGAAAAAATCCCCAGTGCTCTCTCTCTCCTGTGTTCTTGAGCTCAAACCCGCGGACTTCGATCTGTTTGCTCGAAGCTCTGATTCCAAAACTGTTTTTGGGGATTGTTGCTTGGTATGTGACTCCGTCATTTGTCCAATTAGTTTTTGTTTTAGTGGCTTATACTTTGAATAATTAGCTACTCTTGGTGTTGTTGTAGATGTGCTTGTAATTCTTAGTGTTCTAAGTAGTTTGAATGCTTGCTATGGCCTCTATGTATCCCTATGAGCAGTTGCTATGAATCTTACAAAGTTTTGTTGACAAATTTTTGTCACTCCAAAATTTTTTATTTTCAGAAAATTGTACGCAGACATGAATATCTTCAGGAAGTTTGGTTCTAAGAAGAACTCCAAGTGTGTTATTGGGGAGTCTTCTGACACTGATTTCCACCCTCGGAGCTTGGCAGAGGTACGACCATGCGAATGGCCGCACACCCCATTCCCGCAGGAGATTGGAATTCTTGAGGAGTTCACACAATATATTGGTAACGCCGGTCTCACTGACTTCATCGCAGATGAGTCTGACCTGCTCCAAATCCTCACAAACATCTTTCTTCAGAGCTTTACTTTCTTGCCTAGAAATAAACCTCCTAAAGTGAGGTTTGATTTATATGCTAAAAACCATCAGATACCACTTACTGAGTTTTCTGACAAATGCTTGAACCCGTTTGATGGGAGCTTGGATGAGCCTAGGCCGGCTGAGTTTGAGGCCTTTTATCGCAATCTGACAGTGGGTGATGAAAGAGGAGTGTCAGCCATCACTGCCGCTGGCTTACATTTTCCAGCTGTTCGTTACTTTGCACTTTTTATTGCCAAATGCTTGCTTGCTAGGGAGAAGGTGGGTGCACATAGTTCACCAGACCTTGTTGTTTTACGTCATGCATTAGAGGGCGACAACACTTATAGCTTGGGAGCTATTGTGGCTCGTCGCCTCCATCTTTATAAATCCCAGGGCAAAATACATGGTGGGATTTATGGTACTCGTTTGGTGGCTCATGATGACCCACAAGTATAGGAGATCTATCGTAGTCCTTTCGATAAGTATGAGTGTCGAACCCAACGAGGAGCAGAAGGAAATGATAAGCGGTTTTCAGCAGGGTATTCTCTGCAAGTAATGAAATAAGTGGTGACAGATAGTTTTGTGATAAGATAAATTGTAACGAGCAACAAGTAACAAAAGTAAATAAAGTGCAGCAAGGTGGCCCAATCCTTTTTGTAGCAAAGGACAAGCCGGAACAAACTCTTATAATAGGAAAAGCGCTCCCGAGGACACATGGGAATATCGTCAAGCTAGTTTTCATCACGTTCATATGATTCGCGTTCGATACTTTGATAATTTGATATGTGGGTGGACAGGTGCTTGGGTGATGTTCTTACTTGAACAAGCATCCCACTTATGATTAACCTCTATTGCAAGCATCCACAACTACAACAAAAGCATTAAGGTAAACCTAACCATAGCATGAAACATGTGGATCCAAATCAGCCCCTTACGAAGCAACGCATAAACTAGGGTTTAAGCTTCTGTCACTCTAGCAACCCATCATCTACTTATTACTTCCCAATGCCTTCCTCTAGGCCCAAATAATAGTGAAGTGTTATGTAGTCGACGTTCACATAACACCACTAGAGGCTAGACAACATACATCTTTTCAAAATATCAAACGAATACCAAATTCACATGACTACTAATAGCAAGACTTCTCCCTTGTCCTCAGGAACAAACGTAATTACTCACAAAGCATATTCATGTTCATAATCAGAGGGGTAATAATATGCATATAGGATCTGAACATATGATCTTCCACCAAATAAACCAACTAGCATCAACTACAAGGAGTAATCAACACTACTAGCAACCTACTAGCACCAATCCCGGACTTTGAGACAAGAATTGGATACAAGAGATGAACTAGGGTTTGGAGATGAGATGGTGCTGGTGAAGATGTTGATGGAGATTGCCCTCTCCCGATGAGAGGAGTGTTGGTGATGACGATGGTGATGATTTCCCCCTCCCGGAGGGAAGTATCCCCGGCAGAACAGCTCTGTCGGAGCTCTAGATTGGTTCCGCCAAGGTTCCGCCTCGTGGCGGCGGAGTCTTGTCCCAAAAAGTTCATTCCTATTTTTTTCTCATCAAAAGACTTCATATAGGAGAAAATGGACGTCGGAGAGCCACCAGGGGGCCCACGAGGTAGGGGGCGCGCCCTAGGGGGGGCGCCCCCCACCCTCGTGAGCAGGGTGTGGGCCCCCTGGCCTTCATCTTTGGCGAGGATTTTTCTTTATTTATTTTAAGATGTTCCGTGGAGTTTCAGGACTTTTGGAGATGCGCAGAATAGGTCTCTAATATTTGCTCCTTTTCCAACCCAGAATTGCAGCTACCGGCATTCTCCCTCCTTATGTAAACCTTGTAAAATAAGAGAGAATAGCCATAAGTATTGTGACATAAAGTAAAAACAGTCCATAATGCAATAAATATCGATATAAAAGCATGATGCAAAATGGACGTATCAACTCCCCCAAGCTTAGACCTCGCTCGTCCTCAAGCGAAAAGCCGATAACAATAAATATGTCCTCATGTTTAGAGGTAGAGGCGTCGATAAAAATAAAATACGGACATGAAGGCATCATGATTATTCTCATAACAACAACATATATAGATTTTGTCATATGATTACTTATGTTCAAGTGATGATCTATTCACAATGCAAAAGTATAAACCATAAACCTTATTGGGCTCCAACAAACTATAATCTCAGTCATTGAAGCAATTGCAATTTATCATAACATCGGAAAGAGTCTATGTCAGAGCTAAAAAGCAAGTCCACATACTCAACTATCATTTAGTCCTCCATAATTGCTAACACTCACGCAATACTTGTGGTTACGGAGTTTTAATTGGATACGGAGAAAGATAGGGGCTTATAGTTTTGCCCCACAACCTTTTACCTCAAGGGTAGTGTCAACAATAATGGTTCATGCTCCCCTACATCCAATTAGATATATATATATATCATGTTCTTTACAACACGCCGAGCTTGACAAAGGATAAAATGAAAAAGAAAAGGTGAAGATCACCATGACTCTTGCATAAGGTAGAAGATAATAATAAAGGATAGGCCCTTCGCAGAGGGAAGCAGAGGTTGCCATGCGCTTTTATGGTTGGATGCATCAAATCTCAATGCGAAAGAACGTCACTTTATATTGCCCCTTGTGATATGAACCTTTATTATGCAGTCCGTCGCTTTTATTACTTCCACATCACAAGATCGTATAAAGCTTATTTCTCCCACACCAATCAATCATACATATTTAGAGCAATTTTTATTGCTTTGCACCGATGACAACTTACTTGAAGGATCTTACTCAATCCATAGGTAGATATGGTGGACTCTCATGGCAAAACTGGTTTAAGGGTATTTGGAAGCACAAGTAGTATTTCTACTTGGTGCTGAGAATTTGGCTAGCATGAGGGGGAAAGGCAAGCTCAACAAGTTAGAGGATCCATGACAACATACTTTATCTCAGATATAAGAAAGACATAACTCATTACGTTGTCTTCCTTGTCCAACATCAACTCTTTAGCATGTCATATTTTAATGTGTGCTCCCAATCATAAAAGATGTCAATGATAATATATCTATATCTGAAAACCTCTCTTTCCTTATTACTTCCTATTAATTGCAACAATGACCAAAGCTATGTTTGCCAACTCCCAACAACTTTTAATCATCATACTCTTTCTATGTGAAGTCATTACTCTCAATAAGATCAATATGAACTTTTTGTTTCTTCTTATTCTTTTCTTCTTTCTTTTATTCGCCCAAGATCATGGAAAAATAATCAAGCCCTTGACTCAACACTAATCTTTATTATATATATCTCACGGACTCGATTACAAAGAGATATCATAAAGCAAAACTCAAAACTAGATCATGCCATAAACTTTATTCTACTAGATCAAGATACTACTAATAGGATCGAACTAAGAAAAAAAACCGATAAAGATAGGAGTTGTGATTGTGATACGATACCGGGGAACCTCCCCCAAGCTTGGCAGTTGCCAAGGGGAGTGCCCATACCCATGTGATTATATCTCCTTCTTCTTTGTCGGTGTAATATTCTTGGCGATGATTCCCCTCAGGATGCGGTTCTCCTCCTCGAGCTTATTGACTTGCTGTTTGAGGTCCATTATTTCCTTACGAAGCTTTCTTGTGACATCTAAAGCTCCTTGCACCCAAGGGTGTTGCATAGCTGCGGGAGAACAAGTGACACTCCTCTTCATATTTTCATAAGAAAGAAATCTAACATTAGAAGGGATAACCGAGTTTGGAATAGCTGAGCTCTGTAGTTCCCCCATCGTGAACCCAGCTCGGAGGCGAGAGGTGACTTCTTGTTCCTCCATTGCATCTACTCTCATCAAGTCAGCCTCCCTCTCTTCCTCCGTTGCTGGCCCAAAATGGTCAGCGTCGCTGTTTGCCCTTGGTTCCGGTGCCGGATTAGATACCCGGCTCTCCCCGATTGACTCTTGAGAAGACACCTTGCTCTAATCTGCAGCAGCAACAACTCGAAAACAAAAACAGAGGAGATTTGCGTGATACGGGAGTCAAAACCTTTGGGAGAATATATAATGATTTTTTACCGACCAAAATACGTATCGTGTAAGAAAACGGAGTCCGGAAGGCACACGAGGTGCTCATGAGGTAGGGGGCGCGCCCACCACCCTCGTGGGGCCCTCGTGTCCTTCCCGGACTGCTACTTATTTTTTCTATTTTTCTAAATATTCCAAAACGGAGAAATATTGCCTTAAAATTGTTTTGGAGTCGGTTTACTTACCGTACCACATACCTATTCCTTTTCAGAGTCTGAAACGTTCCGGAAAGTGTCCCTTATGTATTCCTCCGGTGTTACAGTTTCAATTATATTGGTTTCAACATTTATGGGATTACCTGAGATATAATGTTTGATTCTTTGACCGTTTACCACCTTCGGATTTGTGCCCTCGAAGTTGTTGATCTTTATGGCACCGGAACGATAGACCTCTTCGATAACATAGGGGCCTTCCCATTTAGAGAGAAGTTTTCCTGCAAAAAAATCTTAAACGAGAGTTGTATAGCAATACATAATCACCTACATTAAACTCACGCTTTTGTATCCTTTTGTCATGCCATCTTTTAACTTTTTCTTTAAACAACTTGGCATTTTCATAAGCTTGGGTTCTCCATTCATCAAGTGAGCTAATATCAAATAACCTCTTCTCACTGGCAAGTTTAAAATCATAGTTGAGCTCTTTAATAGCCCAATACGCCTTATGTTCTAGTTCGAGAGGTAAGTGACATGCTTTTCCATAAACCATTTTATACGGAGACATACCCATAGGATTTTTATATGCAGTTCTATAAGCCCATAATGCATCATCAAGTTTCTTGGACCAATTCTTTCTAGACCTATTAACAGTCTTTTGCAAAATTAATTTGAGATCTCTATTGCTCAACTCTACTTGACCACTAGACTGTGGGTTATAAGGAGATGCAATTCTATGATTAACATCATATTTAGCAAGCATTTTATGGAAAGCACCATGAATAAAGTGTGAACCACCATCAGCCATTAAATATCTAGGGACTCCAAACCTCGGGAAAATAACTTCCTTAAGCATTTTAATAGAAGTGTTATGATCAGCACTACTAGTTTGGATAGCTTCTACCCACTTAGTAACGTAATCAACAACAACTAAAATATGTGTATATCCATTAGAGGCAGGAAAAGGTCCTATATAATCAAAGCCCCAAACATCAAACGGTTCAATAACAAGAGAATAATTCATAGGCATTTCTTGATGTCTACTAATATTACCAATTCTTTGACATTCATCACAAGACAAGACAAACTTACGGGCATCCTTGAAGAGAGTAGGCCAATAAAAACCAGATTGCAATACCTTATGTGCAGTTCTATCTCCAGCGTGGTGTCCTCCATAAGCCTCAGAATGACACTTGCGCAGGATCTGTTCCTGTTCATGTTCAGGTACACAACGTCTAATAACACCATCTACTCCTTCTTTATAAAGATGTGGGTCATCCCAAAAGTAATGTCTTAAATCATAAAAAAACTTTTTCTTTTGCTGGTATGTGAAGCTAGGTGGTATAAACTTAGCAACAATATAATTAGCATAATCAGCATACCATGGAATACTATGAGAGGTACTTATAACATTTAATTGTTCATCAGGAAAGCTATCATTAATAGGTAGTGGGTCATCAAGAATATTTTCTAACCTATACAAGTTGTCTGCAACGGGGTTCTCAGCTCCCTTTCTATCAACAATATGCAAATCAAATTCTTGTAGCAAGAGAACCCATCTAACAAGTCTAGGTTTAGCATCTTTCTTTTCCATAAGGTATTTAATAGTAGCATGATCAGTTTGAATAGTTACTTTAGAATCAACAATATAAGGTCTGAACTTATCACAAGCAAATACAACTGCTAAAAGCTCTTTTTCCGTAGTAGCATAATTTCTTTGAGCATTGTCTAGAGTCTTACTAGCATAATGAATAACATTTAATTTCTTATCAACTCTTTGCCCTAGAACAGCACCTGCAGCATAATCACTAGCATCACACATAATTTCAAAGGGTAAATTCCAATCAGGTGGATGAACAATAGGTGCAGAGACTAATGCTTTCTTAAGTATTTCAAATGCTTCTACACACTCATCATCAAAGACAATTGGTATATCTTTCTGCAATAAATTAGTTAGAGGCCGAGAAATTTTTGAGAAGTCCTTAATGAACCTCCTGTAAAATCCGGCGTGACCAAGGAAACTTCTTATACCTTTGATGTCCTTGGGACATGGCATCTTTTAAATAGCATCGACCTTGGCTTTATCAACTTCAATACCTCTTTCAGAAATTTTATGCCCCAAGGCAATACCTTCATTAACCATAAAGTGGCACTTTTCCCAATTCAAGACAAGATTAGTTTCTTCACATCTCTGCAAAACTCAATCAAGATTGCTCAAGCAATCATCATAAGATGAACCATAGATAGAAAAATCGTCCATGAAAACCTCACAAATCTTTTCACAAAAGTCAGAGAATATAGCCATCATGCATCTTTGAAAGGTAGCAGGTGCATTACATAAACCAAAAGGCATACGTCTATAAGCAAAAGTACCAAAAGGGCATGTAAAAGTAGTCTTTGATTGATCTCTAGCCGACACAGGTATTTGAGAGAAACCAGAATAACCATCTAGAAAGCAATAGTGTGTATGTTTGCATAATCTTTCTAGCATTTGATCAATAAAAGGTAAGGGGTAATGATCTTTCTTAGTAGCTTTATTTAATTTGCGGAAATCAATTACCATCCTATAACCTATGATAATTCTTTGTGGAATCAATTCATCTTTATCATTAGGAACAACAATAATACCTCCCTTCTTAGGGACACAATGGACAGGACTTACCCACTCACTATCAGCAACGGGATAGATTATACCTGCCTCCAAAAGCTTGAGTATTTCTTTTCTTACCACTTCTTTCATTTTAGGATTCAGACATCATTGAGGATCACAAACTGGTTTGGCATCTGCTTCCAAATTTATTTTATGTTGACATAGAGTGGTACTAATGCCCTTAAGATCATGAAGAGTATATCCAATAGCAGCACGATGCTTCTTCAAAGTTTTCAATAATCTTTCTTCTTCATGCTCTGAAAGGTTAACACTAATAATAACAGGATATATCTTCTTTTCATCAAGATAAGCATATTTAAGATTATCAGGCAAAGGTTTAAGCTCAAACACGGGATCACCCTTGGGTGGAGGAGGATCCCCTAAAATTTCAGTAGGCAAGTTGTGTTGCAGAATAGGTTCCTGTTTAAAGAATACTTCATCTATTTTCCTTCTTTCATTCATGAACATATCATTCTCATGGTCTAGCAAATAGTGTTCTAAAGGATCACTAGGAGGTACGGCAATAGAAGCAAGACCAATAATTTCATCCTTACTAGGTAATTCTTCCTTACGATGTTGTTTACTAAATTTAGAGAAATTAAACTCATGAACCATATCATCCAAGCCAACAGTAACAACATTTTTTGTGCAATCTAGGGTAGCATTGATAGTATTTAAGAGGGGTCTACCAAATATAATGGGACAAAAGCTATCTTGTGGGGAACCAAGAACAAGAAAATCAGCAGGATATTTAGTTTTCCCACACAATACTTCAACATCTCTAACAATTCCCATTGGTGAAATAGTATCTCTATTAGCAAGTTTAATAGTAACATCAATTTCTTCTAACTCAACAGGTGTAATGTCATGCATAATTTCCTTCTATAAGTCAATAGGTATTGCACTAGCACTAGCACCCATATCACATAAGCCATGATAATAATGATCTCCTATTTTAACAGATATAACAGGCATGCCTACCACAGGTCTATGTTTATATTTATCACAAGGTTTAGCAATTCTAGTAGTTTCACCTTCGAACTGAATAACATGCCCATCAATATAATCAGACAAGAGATCTTTAACAATAGCAATATTAGGTTCTACTTTAACTTGCTCAGGAGGTGTATAAGTTCTAATATTGCTTTTACGAACAACAGTTGAAGCTTTAGCATGATCCTTTATTCTAACAGGGAAAGGTGGTTTCTCAACATAAGAAGTAGGAACAATAGGATCATTATAAGTGACAGTCTTTTCTTCAACTTTAATAGGTGCAGCTACTTTTACTTCTATGGGAGGATGATATTTAAACCACTTCTCCTTAGGGAGATCAACATAAGTAGCAAAAGATCACAGAAAGAAGCTACTATCTCAGAGTCAAGTCCATATTTAGTGCTAAACTTACGGAAAATATTGGTATCCATAAAAGATTTAACACAATCAAACTTAGGTGTCATACCTGACTCCTTACCTTTGTCGAGGTCCCAATCTTCAGAGTTGCGTTTAATTCTATCGAATAAATTCCATCTAAATTCAATATCTTCATCATAAAAGAGCCAACACAAGAAGTATCGAGCATGGTCTGATTATTATGAGAAAGCCGAGCATAAAAACTTTGCATAATCATTTCTCTCAAGAGCTCATGATTGGGGCATGAATATAACATTGATTTAAGCCTCCCCCAACCTTGAGCGATGCTTTCTCCTTCGCTAGGCCATAAATTATATATATAATTGCGATCACGATGAACAAGATTCATAGGGTAATACTTTTGATGAAATTCCAACTTCAATCTTTTATAGTCCCATGATCTCATATCATCCCATAGCCTATACCATATCAATGCGTCTCCCTTCAAAGATAAAGGGAATACCTTCTTCTTAGCAACATCATCGGGTATACCTGCAAGCTTAAATAATCCACAAACTTCATCCACATATATTAAGTGCTCATCAGGATGCTTTGTTCCATCTCTTGTAAAAGGGTTAGCTAGCAGTTTTTCCATCATACCCGAAGGAAATTCAAAAGGAGTTTCATTTTCAATAGGTTCAGTAGGTTGAGAAGCAACTCTTTGCTCTACTGGACGGGGTGAAGATACCCCGAACAAGCCCCTCAGAGAATTACTTTCCATAGTAGCAAGTGACTGTAAATTTCAGCACACTATATAAATTTTTCCTTACCAAATTCCACCTACCAAAGGAGCTACACTCCCCGGCAACGGCGCCAGAAAAGAGTCTTGATGACCCACAAGTATAGGGGATCTATCGTAGTCCTTTCGATAAGTAAGAGTGTCGAACCCAACGAGGAGCAGAAGGAAATGATAAGCGGTTTTCAGCAAGGTATTCTCTGCAAGTACTGAAATAAGTGGTAACAGATAGTTTTGCGATAAGATAAATTGTAACGAGCAACAAGTAACAAAAGTAAATAAAGTGCAGCAAAGTGGCCCAATCCTTTTTGTAGCAAAGGACAAGCCGGAACAAACTCTTATAATAGGAAAAGCGCTCCCGAGGACACATGGGAATATCGTCAAGCTAGTTTTCATCACGTTCATATGATTCGCGTTCGATACTTTGATAATTTGATATGTGGGTGGACCGGTGCTTGGGTGATGTTCTTACTTGAACAAGCATCCCACTTATGATTAACCTCTATTGCAAGCATCCGCAACTACAACAAAAGTATTATGGTAAACCTAACCATAGCATGAAACATGTGGATCCAAATCAGCCCCTTATGAAGCAACGCATAAACTAGGGTTTAAGCTTCTGTCACTCTAGCAACCCATCATCTACTTATTACTTCCCAATGAATTCCTCTAGGACCAAATAATGGTGAAGTGTTATGTAGTAGACGTTCACATAACACCACTAGAGGCTAGACAACATACATCTTATCAAAATATCAAACGAATACCAAATTCACATGACTACTAATAGCAAGACTTCTCCCTTGTCCTCAGGAACGAACGTAATTACTCACAAAGCATATTCATGTTCATAATCAGAGGGGTAATAATATGCATATAGGATCTGAACATATGATCTTCCACCAAATAAACCAACTAGCATCAACTATAAGGAGAATCAACACTACTAGCAACCTACTAGCACCAATCCCGGACTTTGAGACAAGAATTGGATACAAGAGATGAACTAGGGTTTGGAGATGAGATGGTGCTGGCGAAGATGTTGATGGAGATTGCCCTCTCCCAATGAGAGGAGCGTTGGTGATGACGATGGTGATGATTTCCCCCTCCCGGAGGGAAGTATCCCCGGCAGAACAGCTCTGCCGGAGCTCTAGATTGGTTCTGCCAAGGTTCCGCCTCGTGGTGGCGGAGTCTCGTCCCGAAAAGTTCCTTCCTATTTTTTTCTCATCGAAAGACTTCATATAGGAGAAAATGGACGTCGGAGAGCCACCAGGGGGTCCACGAGGTAGGGGGCGCGCCCTAGGGGGGGCCCACCCTCGTGAGTAGGGTGTGGGCCCCCTGGCCTTCATCTTTGGCGAGGATTTTTCTTTATTTATTTTAAGATGTTCCGTGGAGTTTCAGGACTTTTGGAGTTGCGCAGAATAGGTCTCTAATATTTGCTCTTTTTCCAGCCCAGAATTCCAGCTGCCGGCATTCTCCTTCCTTATGTAAACCTTGTAAAATAAGAGAGAACAGCCATAAGTATTGTGACATAAAGTGAAATAATAGTCCATAATGCAATAAATATCGATATAAAAGGATGATGCAAAATGGACGTATCAGCTCACTTCGAGGTTGAGATACGCCCTCATGATTTCCCTCTTACCGCAGTTTACCTAGACCGTGCAGCCATGGATCACTACCATTTTACTGATATCGAAGCCCCTCACATCCCTATTCCGTATAACCTATTTTTTCGTGTGAGGACTCATGATGTTATTCCATTGCATGCTCCTTCTTTGTTTGATTCTGTTGCCAGGGGACATCATCGCCTACCGGAACGCCCAGGATGCTACTGAGGCAGCACACTAGGCACCTCCATAGTGGGACCAGTGGATGCCCGCTCCTCAGGATCCCTACTACCCTCCAGGCTACTGATTTACTACCAAGTTAGGCCAAAAGCCTAAGCTTGGGGGAGTATGTTTCTCTCACCGACTTTGCATTCATGTTCACTTATTCCATTTGCCGATGTTCAGACTTTTTCATTATATCATCCATGCTTAGATTTATTTCTCTTGCTTTATTTTTGTGTGTTTGATAAACTTTATAAAAAACAAAAAAATTAGTTGTAGTTAGTTTGCTTTCTATGCATGCTTAGTAGTAGTACTAAAAATAAAATACAAAAAGATTTCCTTGTTCTTCTTTTGCTTGTTGGGAGCTTTCCCGTGTAAATAGTTTTTCTCATTTTTGTTTTTCCTTTATTTGCTTGCTAAAGAAAACCAAAAACTCCAAAATTATTTTAGTGTGTTTCTCTGAATTTCTTTTCTTTTTATTCGGGTTGTACCGAGGAGAAGACCACAATGAAAATTTTAAGTGGCTCTCATATGAATAATTGTTGAACTAATAAAGAGCCCATTTTACCTTGTCTTCTCCCGTTGAATAAAATGTTTGCAGATTCCAGCTTAGTCCATGGCACTCTTGCACTATTATTATCTTCATATCATTCGGTCGTGCAAGTGAAAGGCAATAATGACGATATTCGATGAATTGGCCGTGGCAAAGAGAAACTGGTATGAACTCGACTTGTCCTATTTGTGTAAATATGTTTAACCTAGCGTCCATGATTCAGCCCATTATGATTAAACATGTTTGCAATCACAATTAGAGATTATAGTTTCTCATGCCATGCATAAGTAGCTGGGAGTTAATAATGATTTGCCTTGGATATCAACATAGCGTTAAAATGATTGTGATTTAGTATGATGATATGGTATCCTCCTTTGAATGTTCGAGTGGCTTGACTTGGTACATGTTCATGCATGTAGTTGAATCAAAACCAACATAGCCTCTACAATATTTATGTTCATGGTGTTCATATCCTACTCATGCTAGTGTCCAATGTTACTTATGCATAATGCATGGTTATGATCGTTGTTGCTCTCTAGTTGGCCGCTTCTCAATCTAAATTGCTAGCCTTCGCCAGTACTAAGTGGGGACTCTGCTTGTACATCAAAAACCTTGAACCCAAAGTTATTCCAGATGAGTCCACCATACCTACCTATATACGGTATTACCCTGTTGTCCTAAGTAAATTTGCATGTGCCACCTCTAAAAACTTCTAAAATATTATCCGTTTTGTGTGTCTGGATCGTTCATGGAACAACAGGAGGTGGTCGATATCTTCCGTGCTAAGCGGGTTATTCTCAGGTCGAGTGTTTATTCACTCGCCACCGCACATGAAAATGGGCGGTAATAGGGATGCCTAGTGCCAAACTGCAAAATACAAAAAGAGTTCGTCTCTTAAATAATCAAACAAAAACTCCCAATGGAGTAAAAACCTTTACTTTTACCGCTTGGGAACCGCCACTAGTGTGATTAGCATGGAAGATGTTGATAACTGATGGTCGTGAAGTGAATAAGAAGGGTGCATGTCTCAAAATATCATTTATCTTTGTTTTAAAAATTGAGCTCTGGCACCTCTGCAAATCACTTCTTCCCTCTGTGAAGGGACTTTCTATTTACTTTTATGTTGTGTCATCACCTTCTAAAAAACAAGCGTTAGAAACTGAGTAGAGCACAGCTGTCATGATTTATGCATTGTGTGTAGCTAATGTTGGGTGCATTATGACTGGATCTTTTCTACCTTGAATTACAATATTTAGTCGCTGCTTGAACTTTGGAGGTGCTCTGCATTTATGTTTTGCGGTCTCAGAAAGGGCTAGCGAGATACCACTATTGTCATATTATATCATGGTTGTTTTGACAACGTGTTGCCGTTTGAGATATCTTATTATTGCTCGCTAGCTGATTATGTCATTGATATGAATAAATATAATCTTTAAGTGTTATTGTTGACATGGTTAGTTATAATATTGGCTGAAAAACTGGGTGATGTTTAACCTTATTTATGCAAACAAGATCAAAAGAGTTTGTAAAAGTTTTTCTTTCTCACTTCCAGTTTATCAATTGAATTGCTTGAGGACAAGCAAAGGTTTAAGCTTGGGGGAGTTGATACGTCTCCAACGTATCTACTTTTCCTAACGCTTTTCCTCTTGTTTTGGACTCTAATTTGCATGATTTGAATAAAACTAACCCCGGACTGACGCTGTTTTCAGCAGAACTACCATGGTGTTGTTTTTGTGCAGAAATAAAAGTTCTCGGAATGGAACGAAACTTTGCGAGGATTTTTTTATATCAATAATAAGAATTAGTGGAGCCAAGATCCACCAGAGAGGGGGCCCTGGGTGGGCACAACCCACCAGGGCGTGCCCTCCTCTCCTAGCGCGCCCAGGTGGGTTGTACCCACCTGGTGGCCCTGCAGATGACTCCCTGATACTATAAAATCACATATTTCCAAAAAAATGGGGGAGAAAGAATTATTGCGATCCACAAGACGGAGCCACTGCCAAGCCCTGTTCTTCGCCGGGAGGGCAGATCTGAAGTCTGTTTGGGGCTCCGGAGAGGGGGATCTTCGTTCTTCGTCATTGCCAACCCTTCTCGATCACCAACTCCATGATGCTCCCCACCAGGAGTGAGTAATTCCTTGTTAGGCTCGCTGGTCGGTGAGGAGTTGGATGAGATTCATCATGTAATCGAGTTAGTTTTGTTAGGGCTTGATCCCTGGTATCCACTATGTTCTTAGATTGATGTTGCTATGACTTTTTTATGCTTAATGCTTGTCACTTTGGGCCCGGGTGCCATGATTTCAGATCTGAACCGTTTATGAATTCTTCATTATATCCATGTTCTAGATCTGATCTTGCAAGTTATAGTCACCTACTATGGTTATGATCCGGTAACCCCGGAGTGACAACAACCAGGCCCACTCTTGGTGATGACTGTAGTTTGAGGAGTTCATGTATTCACTATGTGTTAATGCTTTGTTCCAGTTTTCTATTAAAAGGAGGCCTTAATATCCCTTAGTTTCCAATATGGACCCCGCTGCCACGGGAGGGTAGGACAAAAGGTGTCATGCAGGTTCTTTTAATAAAGCACATATGACTATTTACGGAATACATGCCTACATTATATCGATGAACTGGAGCTAGTGTTGTATCGCCCTAGGTTATAATTGTCTCATGATGAATATCATCCAACAAGTCACCGATCTAATGCCTACGAACTTTTCATTATTGTTACTGCTAAGTTACTGCTGCTATCATCACTGTTACACTTGCTACAAATTACTGCTATCACTATTATTGTTATAGTTGTTGCTGCTACTACTATCAAAACTATCAAACTACTTTGCTACTGATCACTTTGCTGCAGATAATTGATCTCCAGGTGTGGTTGAATTACAACTCAGCTGCTAATACCTTCAAATATTCTTTGGCTCCCCTTGTGTCGAATCTATAAATTTGGGTTGAATACTCTACCCTCGAAAACTGTTGCGATCCCCTATACGTGTGGGTTATCAGAGCTCGGTAGTACGTAGCTGTCGTCGCTCGTCTACGTAGATTCGTCAAGCTCGGGAGATTCGCTGGACTCCCATGAGTCGTCGCTGCTGCTGGAGGAACTGCCAGCAGGCCCGGGAGTGGGCTCGACGCCCGCTGCCGCGCCATCCTGGAGGCCCCCTCCAGGGCAGCACTCCAGGCGGTGGCCTCCCTTGTCGAAGACCTTGAAGAACATCATGGAGGCGCCGTCGTACTCCAAGTGGATGGCGAGGGCCCCCTCCGGACGGCAAGCGCGGGTGAATTTTCCCCATCTAGGAGTCATGAAGATCTTGCTCGGGGAGACGACCTCGACCTCCGCCCCCGTTGCTGGGGTGCTACACTCAGCATGCTGCAACCATAGCTCGAGCGGCCCTCTCGGCGGCATCTCTTGGGAAAAGAACTGCGGGAATCGGATCCATGTGCATGGTGGCATCGCCGCCCACACCACGAGCTCGCGTGAGGAGCCCTCAGCATGAGTTCGTGGGCCAGCGGCACGTGCCGCCACAGCCTGGCAACCACGACCATGATGCGAGCGACGCAGAGTGCTACCTCCTCCTCCGGAGCCTTGCACATGGCGTACAAAGGGCAACGGGTAGCCGGGAGGAGGCCGCTCGTACCAAGGCCTCATCACCTCCTGCCTCACGACGGCGTCGCGGGAGCGGACGAACCTCTTCTTCAGTGGAAGTGGCCCCTGCTCTTCACAGGGGGTTTTCCCTTTCTCAGCGGTGGAGAATCTCCTTATCGGCACCATGGGTGTGACGGCAGGACGTAGAGATGAGGAGGAGGAAGAAGAAGCAGGCAGCATGGAGAAGGAGATGAGCAACGGGGGCTCCGCCCCTCTCCTCATTTATAGCCAGAAGGAGGCCAACCGCTGGCCTCCACGATCACAGGTAATGATGGTTTTCTTCTGCATACAGCAGGGTCTCGTCAAGTCGAACGGTTGCCGAGGCAGCATGTGGAAGCAGAGACGCCACGTCCCATCGATCGCCACGCATCATTCAAGGCCACACGCGGTTTTGGACTGCAACGCTCCGCACTTGCCCTGTGGCTTCGCCTCGAAGCCAAGTCCGAGTGCGCCTTGGGCCCGGGGGCTACTGTAGGCGTACTGGGACCGGGGGTACCCAGACCTGCCTGCCTGCGGCCCGAAAGCGTGGCTCCACCAACGACCTGGTACAGCCCAGCTTCAGCAGCGACCACCCAAGACCCTCGCGAGGGGCCAAGCCTCGTGAGGCAGACGACACCAAGACCTCCCTCGGGGTGGCCTCACTAGGCCCTCTCCCAAGGAGCGGAGATATCTATGCAAGGTGCATCTCGCGAGGTTCACGTGACGTGAGCCATGATGACCAAGGCCAAGCGGGCACCAGCGGCTGCGGTGTACCAGTTTCCTCTTTGGTGCTAAGGAGGCAAGCGCATGCGTGGGATCCCGAGGCATCAGGCAAAGGTTTCCATATCGGTGCAACAAGACCAAGACCATTAGGACGGTAGGACGGAGGTCATCGCGGAGCCCACAGCAGCATAACCACTAGAGCCTTTGGTAGGCGAGGACCACCTTTTGTGAGGATAGCTTGTACTAGTTGCCCCCCTTCAAACTTGGCTGTTGTGGGATCCCTTCCCGCCTAACATTTGGGAAGAGGACCAAGGCGCACTCAGATCATCCTCACCCACATCAGCTCATCAAGCCCGAGAACACCTCACCTCCCGAGGTTGTTCATCCATTGTACTAGTTCATCATCATCCCCTCGAGGCAATCCACCATACACTGGAGTAGGGTATTACACCACAAGGTGGCCCGAACCAGTATAAACCCTCGTGGCTCTTGTTCTTTGGGTCCATTGAGCTAGGCCGTGGGATCGTTGAGCGAGCGAGCTAGGAAGAGAGTGTTCTTCGTGCGCACCCCAGAGTTCGAACCTCACAAGGGTTTGCCGGAACATGTAATCCGACAAATACATGTATTATTATAAGACTTTCTTTTAGAAAAGATGGAATGTCCCTGGCATCTGCATCAAGTGATGCACAAAACCATGTATTATTAATTATTAACTGGGCAAACAAATCGGCTTACAAAGGCAAAATGGAAAACATGAGGACATGGGGTCATCCACATAGGACAAGCCTTGCGGTAGCATCTATGAATCTTACCACCAATCCTACGATGATATATGAGCAGACAAAGGATGCCAAATGTGTGCCAAAATGTGTTGCGTTACATATATATTGCGACTTGAAATGTCGTTAATAAGCAACATTTTAAAAGTATGCAATGTCACTATTCAACATTGCTATCTATTGCTACAACCCGGCCTACATTAGCTCATTGCCGGCGCTGGGGCCGTCTAGTCCTCCTCCGCGTGCGAAACGAGGTCATCGAGGTAGGCATATGGGCCAGAGCGACAAGGCACGATCGTGACCTGTAGCTCCTCCTCATCCTCGTCGATCCAACTGGTGCAGAAACGCTCGAGGATGCGCTCCTCCTCATGGCGGCGCGCCCACACTTCAAGCTCGAAGAGGCGCATCACAACAATGATTGGGTCCTCGGGCTTAGGCCTAGAAAGGGTGTCGATGGGTATGACGTCGTTTTTGTTTATACTTGCATAATAATTTCTCTAGATCATCTCTCCCTCTGCAAGCAAGAATATCTCTAGTTGTTTCTTCACTCTAACATAACCTTCCAGTACCTTAGGCAATTCATATCTAGGAAGGCTAGTTCTAGTAGGTGTTTCAGGAGATTCAGTTTCAAGCTCATCATCATATTCAACAACATCATGTTGTATAACTCTAGCAATTTATTTATCAAGAAATTCACCAAGTGGCACATCATCATTAAGCAAGGTACTAGCATCATCATCAGCATTATCCATAGCATAAGTAGCATCCTCAATAACTTGCGACATATCAGAATTAATAGCATGTGGTGGTGTTGCAAGTTTACTCATAACAGAAGGTGAATCTAAAGCAGAACTGGATGGCAATTCCTTACCTCCCCTCGTCTTTGAGGGAAAAATCTTAGTCTTAGGATCCTTCAGATTCTTCATAGTGATAATATGATAACAATCCCAAGTGACTCAACAAATATAGCTGTGCTCCCCGGCAACGGCGCCAGAAAAAGGTCTTGATAACCCACAAGTATAGGGGATCGCAACAGTTTTCGAGGGTAGAGTATTCAACCCAAATTTTAGATTCAACACGAGGGGGGCCAAAGAATATTTGAAGGTATTAGAAGCTGAGTTGTCAATTCAACCACACCTGGAGATTAATTATATGCAGCAAAGTGATCAGTAGCAAAGTAGTTTGATAGTTTTGATAGTAGTAGCAGCAGCAATAGTACCAGTAACAGTGATTGCAGTAATTTTGTAGCAAGTGTAATAGTGATGATAGCAGTAGTATCTTAGCAAGAACAATATAAGACAAATTCGTTGGCATTGGATCAGTGACTTGTTGGATGATATTCATCATGAGACAGTTATAACCTAGGGCGATACGGCACTAGCTCCAGTCCATCGATATAATGTAGGCATGTATTCCGTAAATAGTCATACGTGCTTTATTAAAAGAACTTGCATGGCATATTTTGTCCTACCCTCCCGTGGCAGCGGGGTCCATATTGGAAACTAAGGGATATTGAGGCCTCCATTTAATAGAGAACCGGGACAAAGCATTAACACATAGTGAATACTTGAACTCTTCAAACTACGGTAATCACCAGAAGAAGTCCTGGTTATTGTCACTCCGGGGTTACCGGATCATAACACGTAGTAGGTGACTATAACTTGCAAGATCGGATCTAGAACATGAATATAATGGTGATAACATAAACGGTTCAGATCTGAAATCATGGCAACCGAGCCCAAAGTGACAAGCATTAAGCATGGCAAAGTCATAACAACATCAATCTAAGAACATAGTGGATACTAGGGATCAAGCCCTAACAAAACTAACTCGATTACATGATGAATCTCATCCAACTCCTCACCGACCAGCGAGCCTACGTAGGAATTACTCACTCCCGGTGGGGAGCATCATAGAATTGGCGATGGAGAACGGTTGGTGATGAAGAAGAACGAAGATCCCCCTCTTCGGAGCCCCAAACGGACTCCACATCTGCTCTCCCGAGGAAGAACAGGGCTTGGCGGTGGCTACGTCTCGTGGATCGTGATAATTCTTTCTCCCTGATTTTTTTTCTCCAAAAATAGGATTTTATAGCGTTGGTTTCAGGGTCTGCGGGGCTACCAGGTGGGGACAACCCACCTGGGCGTACTGGGAGAGGGGGCGTGCCCTAGTGGGTTGTGCCCACCCAGGGCCCTTTCTCCGGTAGGTCTTGGCCCCATAAATTCTTATATATTATATAAAAATTCCTCGCAAAGTTCCGTTCCATTCCGTGAACTTTTATTTCCGCACAAAAACAACACCATGGTAGTTTTGCTAAAAAAAACGTCAGTCGGGGGTTAGTTTCATTCAAATCATGCAAATTAGAGTCCAAAACAAGAGGAAAAGCGTTAGGAAAAGTAGATACGTTGGAGATGTATCAATCATCACCTCTTGAAGATTTTCCAAAGCGACCACGTCTTGAAAACTTCTGAAATTTCCACACGAGCATAATAGCTCCTAGCTTAGTTCTTCAGGATCACTAAGGCTGCTATCAGAATCTTCTCCTTCAGATGAGGAAACTTCCTTGGCCTTCAGTGCGCGTGATCTTCCATAGCTAGGCCCGTAGAGATCTCTCTTCTCAACTTGTTGGAATTCATGAGTGTTCAATCTCTCAAGAATATCAGCAGGATCTAAGGACTTGTAGTCTCCATGTTCTTGAATCATTAGTGCTAGTGTATCGAATGAGGAATCAGGTGATCTTAGCAATTTCTTCACCACCTCATGGTCGGTGATGTTAGTGGCACCAAGTGCTCAAAGCTCATTTGAGATGTCAGTGAGGGGATCGAAGTTTTGTTGAAATTTTTTGTTGTCGAGTCTTTTGAAGCGGTTGAAGAGATTGCGAAGAACGTCAACTCCAGATTCACATTGAGTTGAGACACCTTCGTTGACCTTGGACAGCCTATCCCAGATAAGCTTTGCTGTCTCCAAAGCACTCACTCTGCCGTACTGTCCTTTGCTTAGATGGCCACATATGATATTATTCGCTTGAGAATCCACTTCTTGAATCTCTTCACATCAACAGCGTTCACGGAAGGAGTGATGTAGGGAACGCCATTTTCCACAATGTACAAGAGATCGTTCTCAATTGCCTCAAGATGCATGCACATCTTATTCTTCCAGTAGGGGTAGTCTGTCCCATCGAAGGTAGGACACCTAGCCGAGACCTTGATCATGCCTGTAGTCGACATAACTAAAACTCCAGGTGGTTAAACCAAAATCACACAGAACAAGGGAGTACCTTGCTCTGATACCAATTGAAAGTGTGTTATATCGACTAGAGGGGGGTGAATAGGCGATTTTTACAAATTCATCACTGAGGGAATTCAACTTGAGGAATTTGCTAAGTGACGAAGTACAAGCAGCGGAGTAAGTACTCGGGTGCAGGCATAACATGGTAGTAATATAGTCATCATGATGATATGAAACAAGCATAGAGTACAGGTAGCGTGTAAACAGGATAAGCAGGATGAAGATAAGATGACTGAAGAAATAGGATTGAGGAAACTGATAAATTCTTCAGTCAAAGTCTTCAAAAAGTAATGATCAATTTCATCAACATATTAATGAGAAAATGAAAGGGTTGAGGAAATAGAACCGGTAGCTTGGTGAAGACAATGATTTGGTAGACCAGTTCCAACTGCTGTGACAGTTGTACATCCAGTTGGAGGAGCTAGGTATTTAAACCTGAGGACACGCAGTCCTAGACACACAGTCCTCACCGTATTCTCCTTGAGCTAAGGTCACACAATCACTTGTGGTAAGTCTTCAGGTGACTTCCAAACCTTCACAAACTTGGTCACTCGACGATCCACAATTCCTCTTGGATGCTCTAGACCATGACGCCAATCCGTCTGGAAGATGCACAGTCTTCAAAGGTAACAAGCATCGGTTCCACACAGGAACAATCTCTTCAGTGATGCTCAATCACTTTGGGTTGTAGGTGTTTGGGTTTGGGTTTTTCCTCACTGATGATTTTCTCTCAAAGTCCTCGGAGGATGGGATGCTCTCAATGACAAGTGTCAGTTTCTCTCGGAGCATCCAACCAGCTAGTGGTTGTAGGGGGCGGCTATTTATAGCCGGGGAGCAGCCCGACATGATAAGACATAAATGCCCTTCAATGATATGACCGTTAGGTGGATAAGATATTTTGGGACAGCTGGCGCGCAGCACAGCAACAGTCGGAAATTTGAGCTCTCAAATTCCTCAGGGCTATCATGTTCCTCACTTCTAGGCAATCCGCACTGGCGAACTCCTAAATCCTCAGTCAGAACAAATTCCTCGGAGAACAGAAGATCTTCGTCTGTGTCACTGAAGAAATTGACTGAATTGTATGAGATTTTCAATGGCTTCACTCGAAAGGATTGGGTAGGTGTAGGATTTGAGATGAGCATCACTTTGAAACTTTTCCTTAGTTTTACCTCGACCCCCTTTAACAGTATGGTGTTTCCTATGACTCAAGAAAGATAAAATTAAACTACAAAAACAAAAGTCTTCACGCTTCATAATCCTCGCATCAATATCAAAGTCTTCAAGGTCACACCAATTTCCTCATTTTCAAAATCTTCAAATGAAGACATTCATTTTTAGGGGTCGACTTTCTTCGTAAATATCAAACTCCTCATAGGCTTATAGAACCTGTGTACACTCACAGACACATTAGTCCCTTAACCTATAAGTCTTCAATACACCAAAATCACTAAGGGGCACTAGATGCACTTACAAAAGTGCATGCCAGGCTTGCCTCCGTGCCACACCTGTGCCCGTCCACGTTGAGGGTGTAGGATCGGTTGAGCAGAAAGACTACGATCGCCACGACCTCGCCCCAAAACATCACCAACATGCCCATGGCCTTGAGCATGCAATGTGTGGTGTCGACGACCGTTCGATTTTCCCGTTCAGCCACCCCATTATACTGCGACCGGTATGGGGTAGTCAAGTGAAGCATGTCCCTGCGATCAACACACCACTCTGAAAACTCTAATGCCCCCACCCCGCGGCGATCCGTTCGGAAGACAAACAGAGGGCACGGGACTCGAGCTCCAGCCGAACCTTGAAGCGGCTGATCGCTGATGCAACCTTGTCCTTTGTCCTCACCAGAACTGTCGGTGTTCTAGGAATGGGGGTCCCCAGACTTACCTGCCTACAGCCCATGGTGTGGCTGGGCTAGCAGGTCTGTACGGCCCATCTTCATCGACAAGGCATTCAAGACCCTCGCGAGGCAGACAATGCAAGACCTCCTCAGGAGCGGCCTCGCCAGGCAGGCTCACGAGGGGCGGAGAGATCAAGGCAAGGCAAACCTCGTGAGATCCTCATGACGTGAGCCATGACGATCAAGACCAGGCGGGCGCCAGGCGGGCGCCAGCGCGCAGTGTCTTTGATTCCTCTTTGGTGCCAAGGGGGCAAGCGCAGGCGCGGAGTACCGAGGCATCAAGGAAAGGTTTCCATATTGGTGCAACGAGACCAAGACCAGAAGGACGGCAAGACGGAGGTCACCATGGAGCCCAGGACGGCGTCACCACCAGAACCTTTAGCAGGCGAAGACCACCTTTTGTCAGGATAGCTTGTACTAGCTGTCCCCTTTCAAATTGGCCGTTGTTGGCTCCCTTCCCATCAATATTTGGGGAGAGGACCAGGGCCTATATAAGTAGAACTAGCCACCAGAGTAGGGGGGACGGACTGACGGATTCAGAGGCATCTCACCCACTCAAGTTCCCCAAGCACAAGAACACCTCAACCTCAGGAGCCTGTTCTTCCCCTTGTACTGTTCATCATCAGCCCAAGAGGCAATCCACCACCACCACACTGGAGTAGGGTATTACACCACAACGGTGGCCCGAACCAGTATAAATCTTGTGTCTACGTGTTGCAAGTTCGGCGAGTTCATCCGCGAGATCTTAGCGAGCTAGGGCGTGGATCGATAGGGAGAAAACCTTCACGTGCACCCCAGTGTTCGAACCTTCAGGGTTTTGCCAGAACCCGTGATCCAACATTTGGCGCGCCAGGTAGGGGTGCGCTGAAGCTTCCTTCCGTCGCTCCGTGCCCCGTTGCTCCGTCGTCTCCATGGCAGACGCGCCCCGCGCTCGTGCTGAGTGCTGGGCTGCCCTCGCCGCCCACGTCGCTCAGACGGCTCCCATCGGCGGGCCACCTCGTCGTTCCCCGTCACCTGCCGCCAACGCCGCCACCGGCCCGGCGGGGAACGAGCAGCAAGCATCCTTGCTGCACCCCTCGGTGCGGCGGGCCGGCCGCACCGCCACTCCATCGCTGACCCCGGTCGGTTCTTCTTCCCTTGCACATTGCCCTCCCATGGACGCACGGGCCGTGCTCCTCATGGCACACGAGCTACTGCTCTACCGACCGGTCGACGACCTCTACAAGGACTGGCTCGACCGCATCGCCGAGCTTGGTCCTGCCGCAGGGGGCTCCCCTGCGCCGTCCCTCTCTGCCTCGCCCTCCGCCAGCTATGGGAAACGTAACTCACGGAGCACCTCCACCACCTTTGCCCCAAGAGGGTGCCCTGGCGCCAAGATGCGCGGCTCCGTGACGCGACCCGCTGCGTTCGCGCCTGCATGCGAATAAAGAAGCTGTCAAGATGTAACGCCCCATATGTAACTTGCCATATTTGTATTCCAACTCTTGCCATTTTCGGCACTAAGTTATGATATTTCCTTGTTGTTGGGTTTTGTCTTCGTGTTGCTTTTGTCTTTGTCATGCATCTCATATCATGTCATCATGTGCATCGCATTTGCATACGTGCTCGTCTCATGCATCCGAGCTTTTTTCCACGTTGTCTGTTTTGCATTCCGGCGTTCCTATGTCCTCCGGTGTCTCCGTTTTAGTTCTTTTCGTGTGCAGGTGTTAAATGTTCTCGGATTGGACCGAGACTTTCCAAGCGGCCTTGGTATACTAACGATAGACCGCCTGTCAAGTTTCGTGCCATTTGGACTTCATTTGATACTCCAACGGTTAACCAAGGAACCGAAAAGGCCTCGTGTGTGTTGCAGCCCAACACCTCTCCAAAGTGGCCCAAAACCCACCTAAACCCCCTCCATCATCTCGGTCGTTCGATCACGACCGCGTGGCCGAAAACCGAGCTCAATTTGGAGCCTCCTAGCTCCTTCTATGTATAAATAGGGATCCCCCTCCGAAATCTCGGATCTAATCCACCCCTAACCCTAGCCTCCTCCTCCTCCCGCCGCCGGATGCGTCCGATCGGGCCGGACACGTCCGCGCCGCCGCCACCGACGAACCACAAGCCGCCACATGGCCGTCGCTGCGCCTCCCCCCCCCCCCGCCCGGCCCGCCAGGCCCGACGCCGGCCCCCGCGAGCCCGCTCCCCTGCGCCGCCCGCGCCCGCCAGCCGCCGCGCGCCTCCGCTGCCTGAGCCTTCGCCGCCGACTCGCCGCGCCGCCAACCTCGTCCAGCCGCTGCCCCGCCATTGCCGGACGCCACCACGTCGCCGGCCGCCAGCCACCGCTCCGAAGCTGCCGCCCTCCTTCATCTCCGGATCCGGCAAGATCCCGCACGCCGGCGAGCTCCTCTGAACTCTGGCCACCTTCCTGCTACTCCGGTGAGCTGTTCCGGCCAACCTCGGGAGATGTGCCGCCCCGATCCAGATCTGAGAGAAACCCTAGAGGTTGACCCATTTTCTGCCTTAGTCCCTAGTATTTTTAGCATTTTCATCACATCATAACTTGGCACCTGTGGCTCCGTTTTGGGCGTGTAGCATATCAAATTGTTCGTCTGGATGTGCACTTCATTTCATTCCATTGCACCATGTTCATTTGAGTTCATCTTGATGTCCTAAATGTTGTTGCAAGAGTGTTATGTAATGTTAGTGTCAGATTCTTAACAGATTATGGACATTTGTCATTTTTGCCATGTTTAATGTGTGCCTCCTATGAACTTGAGCCCTACATGTGCTTTGTTGTATGCCATGCCATCTTTACAGGGGTGTATGCCATGTATTTTTGTGATCAATGTGGTGACTAGCACAAGCATGCAAAGTACCTCTCGTGATGTTGCTGATTTCAGGGACTTAGAATTCTTCTAAGTCATTTCCCTGATGATATTTTTATGCCATGTATTCTTGTTGCTACAGAGTGATCCATGCCTCTTTTGAGCATGTTCAGTAAGGATGATTTTGATATATTGTTATGATCTATCCATCTATGTCTTTGTTTGAAATTATGGAGTGCCCTAGCATGACTCAATCTTGCTCCACTTTTGCTATAAAATGTTCCTGGCAGATTGTTTACGTGTTAATCAATTTTGCCGAGGTTGTTGTAGTTGTTCCATGCACGCTATGAGAGTGTTCTTGCCATGTTTAGATTCTATGCCATGTCTTCTTGCTGGTTGTATGCTTAGTTTGTCATGCAGTGCCTTGTGGTGAGTGCATCGAGCTCGCAAACATGCCTACGTAATTCTGTTTTTCCATGTTCCAGTTTTTTGCTAAGTCTGAATCTGTTAACGAAACTTGGTATGTCTACATGGTTGCCATTGTATTTTCTATTCCCTTTTGGCTTATGGTCAGTAAGGGACTTTTGTTATATGCTTTGTGTAGTTTCATGCCATGCCTTGCTTTGCCATGATATATTCTTGTAGCATGTTGTTATCTTGCTCTAAACATTGCTTCCTGATGTTAAATCCTGGTATGTTGTTATTTTCACTAAGTGTGTGAACCTGATATCTTTTGCACTTTTGCCATGCTTGTTTGAACCTGCTATTGTGTGAATTAGCCGTAGCTCAGTGTTCATCTTTTATCAAGCATCTTGAGTGGATCACTGCCATGTGCTTTGTTTTTATGTTAGAGTGCAGTAGCTTGTTGTTCTTGATGCATTTAGATGGCCTCGTGCTGTTAATCGCAGATTGGTGCCATATTCGTTTTGCTTGTCATTTGCAAACCGTGCATCCGATTCCCATGATATTTATATCGACTTCGACCGAAATCAACTCATCTTTCCAGCGGAACTCTTGGTTTTACAAGTTGAGGCCTGGTTCAATCTTTCTTTTCCGAAGCATACATATGCATTACATATCACATCCCGCATATCATGCCATGTTTTGCATCATGTTGCTTGCGCATTGCACTATGGTTGATTGTGTCTCCCTTTGCTTGTGTTCTTGCTTTGGTGAGAGCAGGGGGACGAGTACGTGATCGAGGAACCCGTTGAGTACGCTTATGAGGATCAAGCTTACGTCAACTCGGAGAACTTTGCAAGCAAGATGATCATACCCTCGAAATCACTTCTATCTTTGCTTTCTAGATGCTCGCTCTTTTGCTATGCCTATGCTACGATACCTACCACATGCTTTATCATGCCTCCCATATTGCCATCTCAAACCTCTAACCCACATTGTCCTAGCAAACCATTGTTTGGCTATGTTACCGCTTTGCTCAGCCCCTCTTATAGCGTTGCTAGTTGCAGGTGAAGATTGGAGTTTGTTCCTTGTTGGAACATGTTCATTGTTGGGATATCACTATTATATCTTGTCTACTTTAATGCATCTATACACTTGGTAAAGGGTGGAAGGCTCGGCCTTATGCCTGGTGTTTTGTTCCACTCTTGCCGCCCTAGTTTCGTCATACCGGTGTTATGTTCCTTGATTTTGCATTCCTTACACGGTTGGGTTATAATGGGAACCCCTTGACAGTTCGCCTTGAATAAAACTCCTCCAGCAAGGCCCAACCTTGGTTTTACCATTTGCCACCTAGCCTTTTTCCCTTGGGTTTCGCGGACTCAAGGGTCATCTTTATTTTAATCCCCCCGGGCCAGTGCTTCTCTAAGTGTTGGTCCAACCTGAGCGATGTCCGGCGCCCCCTGGGCAACCAAGGTCTATGCCAACCCGACGTTTGGCTCATCTGGTGTGCCCTGAGAACGAGATATGTGCAGATCCTATCGGGATTTGTTGGCACATTCGGGCGGCTTTGCTGGTTTAGTTTTACCATTGTCGAGATGTCTTGTAACCGAGATTCCGAGTCTGATCGGGCCATCCTGGGAGAAAGAATATCCTTCGTTGACCGTGAGAGCTTGTGATGGGCTAAGTTGGGCACCCCTGCAGGGATTTGAACTTTCGAAAGCCATGCTCGCGGTTATGGGCAGATGGGAATTTGTTAATGTCCGGTTGTAGAAAACTTGAAACTTAACTTAATTAAAATGGTTCAACAGCATGTGTAGCCGTGATGGTCTCTTTTCGGTGGAGTCCGAGAAGAGAACACGGTCTTGGGTTATGCTTGAACGTAAGTATTTCTAGGATCACTTCTTGATCATAGATTCCCGAACGTGCTTCGACTTCTCTTCTCGCTCTCTTTTGCGTAAGATTAGCCACCATATATGCTAGTGCTTGCTGCAGCTCCACCTCATACCTTTTCCCTACCTATAAGCTTAAATAGTCTTGATCACGAGGGTGTGAGATTGCTGAGTCCCCGTGACTCACAGTTTACTTCCAAAACCAGATGCAGGGACCGATGATACCATTCCAGGAGATGCGACTGAGCTCAAGTGGGAGTTCCATGAGGACTCAGGCTGATACTACGTTTCCTTTCCAGACGATCAGTAGTGGAGCCCAGTTGGGGTGATCGGGGACATTATGCATTTGGGGTTGTCTTTATTTTGGTTCTGTAGTCGGACCTTGATTGTATCTGGATGATTGTAATGCTATATTTATGTATTGTTTGAAGTGGCGATTGTAAAACAACTACGTACCTTTTTCTTATTCAGTACATGGGTTGTGTAAAGATTACCCCTGTTGTGACATTGCCTACAATGCGGTTATGCCTCTAAGTCGTGCTCCGACACGTGGGAGATATAGCTGCATCGTGGGTGTTACAAGTTGGTAATCAGAGCCTTCCCCGACTTAGGAGCCCCCTGCTTGATCGAATCGCTGGCATTGTTGAGTCTAGAAAAAATGTTTTGAGTCTTTTAGGATTATATATCGGAGAGTAGGATTCTTTTTACTCCTCAGTCCCTTCGTCGCTCTGGTGAGGCATCCTGACGTTGAGTTTTGACTCTTCTCTTCCAAATTTCACTAATTTTTTTTAGAATCACATGGGTATCTTGGAATCGTTTCGATGGTTTTGTGACGAGAACATTGTTCTTGGTGCCTCCTGACATTTAGGGGTTGTGGCAGTGTCCCGGGGAGTTGAGCTCCGAGGTGTTGTCGTCACAATTTTATCATTGCAATTCTAGAATACCTGAGTTTCGCCGACATCGAAAATCTCTTTTATGCAGTTGTTGGTGAGATAACCTCGACGCCACCCAGTACTGGGGCGGGAGTTCGGGAGTATTGCCATAACTTGTATAACAGATGCTTTTCGAAGGTTGAGGTAAATGATTTTCGAAGGTTTCTTGGTTATGTGTTGAAGGATGGATACAGCTGGATGCAGGATTTGCTAGTTTTGGGTGAGATATTATGCTTCCCCTGTATCCCCAACACCTGATTGCATAACCGGGAAAATTTCGGGAGTTTCATAGGTGGGAATTCATGTAGCTCTAGTATTTCTTCCGCGACTATTTGGTTTGTGATTGGGTAATCCTCACCAAGTAGTTGTTCATATCCGTACCTTGTTGTTTTATTCATCTACCTCTATCTAAGTGGCTTCTCTATTTATGGAAGTGTGACCATTTAATTTGGAATTCATTCGTTCATTCTTGTTCAAATGTTAAGACTATATGTTGCAATTTCGATCCATTTGATTCAGCTTGAATATATGTCTTTCAAGATGCTAACGGATGTCACCCTCTTCAGGATGGCTCCTCCAACGTGTCAGAATCTGGAACCGCCGCCACCACCTCCACTTCTGGAGGCATGGCAAGCTGTGATGGCCGTTACCAACGCCAACACGCAGCTGATTATGCAACTCTTGCAAGAGCGCAACCAAGGAAATCAAGGCAATGGAAACAACCAAAATCAGTTTGCTACCCTCAACCAGTTCCTCGCAAACCAGCCAAAGACCTTCAGTACCTGTGTCGAGGCCATAGACGCTGATGATTAGCTCATGGATATCTGCAAACATTTCGAGTGCAGCAACGTCAGGCCTGAGGACTTTGTCAAGTTTGCCTCATTCCAACTCAAAGACCAAGCTGCAGAGTGGTATCAGCAATACAAAGATTCCAGAGGAGGTCGTGTGATTACCTGGGATGAATTCCGCCAAGACTTCAGAGCTCACCACATTCCTCAGAGTGTTGTTCAGAGCAAGCATGAGGAGTTCCGCAATCTGAAGCAAGGCAGCTTGTCTGTTTATCAGTACAACATCATGTTCCAGAAGCTCACTCGTTTCGCTAAGCAAGACGTCTCTGACGAGAAGAGCATGATTTATCAGTTCAGAGGTGGCCTCAGAGAAGATCTACAACTAGCCCTTGTGCTTTTTGAGCTGAAGAAGTACGATGAGTTCTACAACATGGCACTGAAACAAGAGACCGCTCAGCTCAAGTGTGATGCTTCGAAGAAGAGAGTCGGGGATGCAACTCCTTCTTCCTCAACTCAAGTGGCAGCTAAGCAGCAAAAGTATTGGTTGCCTCCTCCTCCTCCGTTCCGTTAGCCTTATCAGCAGAAGAGCAAAGGTGGCAATGGATCTTCCCACCCAGCCAACCTAGGCTTTCAGAACAAGACTTCGTCTCATGCTCCAAGATCAAGTGCTCCATATCACCGTCCACTCTCAGAGGTCACGTGCAACAAGTGTCAGCAGAAGGGGCACTATGCAAACAAATGCTTCAACCAGAGGCGTCTTCCTCCTCCTCCTATGAGATCTGCCAGCACTGCAGTGGTCAAGCATAATCCCAAGTCTGCTAAGGTCAACTTGATGAACGCAGCTCAGGCAGAGGACTCGTCAGAAGTGATCATGGGTAACCTTCCTGTTAACGATATTCCTGCAAAAGTCCTTTTTGATACTGGTGCATCGCATTGTTTCATTTGAAGACCATTTTCATCTAAGCATGAGTTGCCTTTCCAAGATTTGCCTAGAAAGTTATCAGTTGTCTCTCCGGGTAAATTCATGAACGCAAGCTCTATGGTTCTAGATGTTTCTATCACATTGGGCGACTATAAGTTTCTGTCTTCTCCCATTGTTCTTGGTAACTCGGATATTGATCTTATTCTTGGAATGGACTGGCTTTCTAAGCACAAGGCTCAGCTTGATTGTGCTACCAGGAAGATTCAATTGACACACTCGTCTGAGGATGTGATTGTCTTTGCTGCTCGTGATCATACCATCCGACTGTTTTCTCTCAATGAGAAGGGCGAGTTGGATGCCATCTCTCAGATTCCAGTCATTTGTGAATATCAAGACGTCTTTCCAGAAGAGCTTCCAGGAATGCCTCCTCACCGGCCAGTTGAATTCATCATTGATCTTGAACCTGGCACGGAACCTGTTTGCAAACGTCCTTACAAGCTTGGACTTGAAGAGTTGAAGGAGCTCAAGAAACAACTCGATATTCAAGAGCATATGGGTCTCATCCAACCAAGTTCTTCTCCATGGGGTTGTGGTGTTCTTTTTGTCAAGAAGAAGGATGGAATGGACCGACTTTGTGTCGACTACCGTCCATTGACCAAGAAGACCATAAAGAACAAGTACCCACTTCCCAACATCAATGAGATTTTCGAGCAACTCAAAGGTGCTCAAGTATTCTCCAAGCTTGACCTTCGTATGGGCTATCATCAGATTCGCATTCGTGAACAAGATATCCCCAAGACATCTTTCGGAACAAGCTATGGTTCATATGAATACACTGTCATGTCTTTCGGCCTTGTCAATGCTCCTCCAACATTCTCTCACATGATGAACTTCATCTTCAACCCCTACACAAATGACTTCATCTTGGTCTATCTCGATGACATTTTGGTTTTTTCCAAGAACAAGGAGGATCATGCCAAGCACTTGAGATTGGTGCTGGATAAACTCAGAGAACATCAGTTCTATGCGATGTTTTCAAAGTGCGAGTTTTGGCTCAATGAGGTTCTCTACCTTGGGCATATCATCTCCGCCAAGGGCATAGCTATTAATCCTGAGAATGTGTCTGCAATTGTGAATTGGGAACCACCTCAGAATGTGAAGCAACTCCGCAGCTTCCTTGGGCTCGCAAGCTATTGTTGAAGGTTTGTTGATAACTTCTCTAAAATCGCGAAGCCTCTTTCCAACCTCCTCCAGAAGCATGTGAAGTATGTCTAGACGCCTGAATGTGACATCGCTTTCAACAACCTCAAAGAGAAGTTAGTCACAGCTCCAGTTCTGACTCCTCCTGATGAATCCAAACCATTCGAGGTTTTCTGTGATGCTTCCCTTCAAGGTCTAGGTGTAGTGCTAATGCAAGAGAAGAAAGTTGTGGCCTATACCTCTCATCAGTTGAAGCCCAACGAAAAGAACTACCCCACTCATGACCTCGAGTTGGCGGCAGTTGTCCATGCTCTTTTAACATGGAGACATCTCTTGTTGGGAAGAAAAGTGGACGTCTTCACTGATCATAAGAGCCTCAAGTATATCTTCACTCAGCCAAACCTCAACCTCAGGCAGACTCATTGGGTCGAAATGATCAAGAGTATAAGCCGAGTATTGAATACACTCCAGGCAAGGCCAATGTCATTGCTGACGCATTGAGCAGGAAGGCTTACTGCAACAGTTTGATTCTCAAGCCCTATCAACCAGAGCTTTGTGAAGCTTTCCGCAAACTTAATCTCCAAGTTGTTCCTCAAGGATTCCTTGCCAACCTCCAAGTCTCTCCTACTTTGGAAGATCAGATTCGTGAGGCTCAACTTCTTGATGCTATGGTGAAGAAGGTGAACATTGGGATTGCCCAGAGCCAACCCAAGTACAAGTGCTATCGCCTTGATGACAAGGATACTCTATTCTTCGAGGATCGAATTGTTGTTCCGAGGGTGAACTTCATAAAGTCATTATGAACGAACCTCACAATTCACTCCTCTCTATTCACCCTAGAAGTACAAAGATGTACCATGAGCTCAAGCAGTCGTATTGGTGGACTCGAATGAAGCGCGAGATTGCTCAGTTCGTGAATGAATGTGATGTCTGCAGAAGAGTGAAAGCATAACACCAACGACCAGCTGGTCTCCTCCAACCTCCTGCTATTCCAGAATGGAAGTTTGATCATATTGAGATGGACTTCGTGACTGGATTTCCTAAGTCCAAGCGTGGCAATGATGCTCTCTTCGTTGTCATCGACAAGCTCACTAAAGTGGCTCATTTTCTTCCTATCAAAGAATCTATCACAACAGCTCAGTTGGCAGAGCTATATACCTCCAGGATTTTCTCTTTGCACGGCATTCCGTAGTTGATATCTTTAGATCGTGGAAGCATCTTTACCTCTAAGTTCTGGGACTCCTTTCAGAAGGCCATGGGCACCAACATTCGTTTCAGCACAGCTTTTCATCGTCAAACTAGTGGCCAAGTCGAGCGAGTCAATCAAATTCTTGAAGATATGCTCAGGGCATGTGTCATTTCTTTCGGTATGAAGTGGGAAGATTGTCTTCCATATGCCGAGTTCTCCTACAACAACAGCTTCCAAGCGAGTTCGGGTAAGGCCCCATTCGAGATTCTCTATGGCAGAAAGTGCCGTACTCCTCTTAACTGGTCAGAGACTGGTGAGCACCAACTTTTTGGCAATCACTTGATCACAGAGGCTGAAGAAATGTGCAAAGTCATTCGTGAAAATCTCAAAGCCGTGCAATCACGCCAGAAGAGTTACTATGATAGCAAGCATCGTGACTTGGCTTTCGAGATCGGAGACCATGTCTAGCTCCGTGTCTCTCCTATGAAAGGCACTCGTCGCTTCGGTATCAAAGGGAAGCTTTCCCCTAGATAAGTGGGTCCTTTCAAGATCATTGGCAAAAGAGGCGATCTCGCCTATCAACTTGAGCTTCCATCCAACTTTGCAAATGTGCACGACTTGTTTCACGTGTCTCAGCTCCGCAAGTGTTTCAAGACTCCTGATCGCACCATCAACTTTGAAGACATTGATCTCCAAGAAGACCTGTCTTATCATGAGCATCCCGTTGCTATTCTTGAAGAAACTGAGCGCAAGACACGCAAAAAGTCTATCAAATTCCTGAAAGTGAAGTGGTCACATCATTCCGACCGTGAAGCCACCTGGGAACGCGAGGACCACCTCCGTTCCGAATTTCCGGAGTTTTTTCAGTCCTAGATCTCGGGACGAGATCCTTTCATAGTGGTGGAGTGTTGTAACGCCCCATATGTAACTTGCCATATTTGTATTCCAACTCTTGCCATTTTCGGCACTAAGTTATGATATTTCCTCATTGTTGGGTTTTGTCTTCGTGTTGCTTTTGTCTTTGTCATGCATCTCATATCATGTCATCATGTGCATCGCATTTGCATATGTGCTCGTCTCATGCATCCGAGCTTTTTTCACCGTTGTCCATTTTGCATTCTGGCGTTCCTATGTCCTCCGGTGTCTCCGTTTTACCTCTTTTCATGTGCGGGTGTTAAACGTTCTCGGATTGGACCGAGACTTGCCAAGCGGCCTTGGTATACTACCGATAGACCGCCTGTCAAGTTTTGTGGCATTTGGACTTCGTTTGATACTCCAACGGTTAACCGAGGAACCGAAAAGCCTCGTGTGTGTTGCAGCCCAACACCTCTCCAAAGTGTCCCAAAACCCACCTAAGCCCCCTCCATCATCTCGGTCGTTCGATCATGATCGCGTGGCCAAAAACCATGCTCAATTTGGAGCCTCCTAGCTCCTTCTATGTATAAATAGGGCTCCCCCTCCGAAATCTCGGATCCAATCCACCCCTAACCCTAGCCTCTTCCTCCTCCCGCCGCCGGACCCGTCCGATCGGGCCGGACACGTCGGCGCCGCCGCCACCGACGAACCGCAAGCCGCCACGTGGCCGTCGCCGCGCCTCCCTCCTGCCCGGCCCGCCATGCCCGACGCCGGCCCCCGCAAGACCGCTCCCCTGCACTGCCCGCGCCCGCCAGCCGCCGCGTGCCTCCGCCGCATGCGCCGCGCCCCGCCGCCCGAGCCTTTGCCGCCGACTCGCCGCGCCGCCAACCTCGTCCAGCCACCACCCCGCCATCGCCGGACGCCACCACGTCGCCGGCCGCCGGCCGCCACTCCGAAGCCGCCGCCCTCCTTCATCTCCGGATCCGGCAAGATCCCGCACGCCGGCGAGCTCCTTTGAACTCCGGCCACCTTCCCGCTACTCTGGCGAGCTGTTCCGGCCAACCTCAGGAGACGTGCTGCCCCGATCCAGATCTGAGAGAAACCCTAGAGGTTGACCCGTTTCTACCTTAGTCCCCAGTATTTTTAGCATTTTTCATCGCATCATAACTTTGCATCCGTGGCTCCGTTTTGGGCGTGTAGCATATCAAATTGTTTGTCTGGATGTGCACTTCATTTCATTCCATTGCACCATGTTCATTTGAGTTCATCTTGATGTCCTAAATGCTGTTGCAAGAGTTCTATGTAATGTTAGTGTCAGATTCTTAACAGATTATGTACATTTGTCATTTTTGCCATGTTTAATGTGTGCCTCCTATGAACTTGAGCCCTACATGTGCTTTGTTGTATGCCATGCCATCTTTACAGGGGTGTATGCCATGTATTTTTGTGATCAATGTGGTGACTAGCACAAGCATGCAAAGTAGCTCTCGTGATGTTGCTGATTTCAGGGACTTAGAATTCTTCTAAGTCATTTCCCTGATGATATTTTTATGCCATGTATTCTTGTTGCTACAGAGTGATCCATGCCTCTTTTGAGCATGTTCAGTAAGGATGATTTTGAGATATTTTTATGATCTATCCATCCATGTCTTTGTTTGCAATTATGGAGTGCCCTAGCATGACTCAATCTCGCTCTACTTTTTCTATAAAATATTCCTGGCTGATTGTTTACGTGTTAATCAATTTTGCCGAGGTTGTTGTAGTTGTTCCATGCACGCTATAAGAGTGTTCTTGCCATGTTTAGATTCTATGCCATGTCTTCTTGCTGGGTGTATGCTTAGTTTGTCATGTAGTGCCTTGTGGTGAGTGCACCGAGCTTGCAGACATGCCTACCTAATTCTGTTTTTGCCATGTTCCAGTTTTCTGCTATGTCTGAATCTGTTAACGAAACTTGCTATGTTTACATGGTTGCCATTGTATTTTCTGTTCCCTTTTGGCTTATGGTCAGTAAGGGACTTTTGTTATATGCTTTGTGTAGTTTCATGCCATGCCCGACTTTGCCATGATATATTCTTGTAGCATGTTGTTATCTTGCTCTAAACATTGCTTCCTGATGTTAAATCCTGGCATGTTGTTATTTTCACTAAGTCTGTGAACCCGATATCTTTTGCACTTTTGCCATGCTTGTTTGAACCTGCTATTGTGTGAATTGGCCGTAGCTCATTGTTCATCTTTTGTCAAGCATCTTGAGTGGATCACTGCCATGTGCTTTGTTGTTATGTTAGAGTGCAGTAGCTTGTTGTTCTTGATGCATTTAGATGGCCTCGTGCTATTAATCGCAGATTGGTGCCATATTCGTTTTGCTTGTCATTTGCAAACCGTGCATCCGATTCCCATGATCTTTATATCGATTTTGACCGAAATCAACTCATCTTTCTAGCGGCACTCTTGGTTTTACAAGTTGAGGCCTGGTTCAATCTTTCTTTTCCGAAGCATACATATGCATTACATATCACATCCCGCATATCATGCCATATTTTGCATCATGTTGCTTGCGCATTGCACCGTGGTTGATTGTGTCTCCCTCTGCTTGTGTTCTTGCTTTGGGTAGAGCCGGGAGATGAGTACGTGATCGAGGAACCCGTTGAGTACGCTTACGAGGATCAAGATTACGTCAACTCGGAGAACTTTGCAGGCAAGATGATCATACCCTCGAAATCACTTCTATCTTTGCTTGCTAGATGCTCGCTCTTTTGCTATGCCTATGCTACGATACCTACCACATGCTTTATCATGCCTCCCATATTGCCATGTCAAACCTCTAACCCACGTTGTCCTAGCAAACCATTGTTTGGCTATGTTACCGCTTTGCTCAGCCCCTCTTATAGCATTGCTAGTTGCAGGTGAAGATTGGAGTTTGTTCCTTGTTGGAACATGTTCATTGTTGGGATATCACTATTATATCTTGTCTACTTTAATGCATCTATACACTTGGTAAAGGGTGGAAGGCTCGGCCTTATGCCTGGTGTTTTGTTCCACTCTTGCCGCCCTAGTTTCCGTCATACCGGTGTTATGTTCCTTGATTTTGCGTTCCTTACACGGTTGGGTTATAATGGGAACCCCTTGATAGTTCGCCTTGAATAAAACTCCTCCAGCAAGGCCCAACCTTGGTTTTACCATTGGCCAGCTAGCCTTTTTCCCATGGGTTTTGCGGACTCAAGGGTCATTTTTATTTTAACCCCCCGGGCCAGTGCTTCTCTAAGTGTTGGTCCAACCTGAGCGATGTCCGGCACCCCTGGGCAACCAGGGTCTATGCCAACCCGACATCTGGCTCATCCGGCGTGCCCTGAGAACGAGATATGTGCAGCTCCTATCGGGATTTGTCGGCACATTTGGGCGGCTTTGTTGGTTTAGTTTTACCATTGTCGAGATGTCTTGTAACCGGGATTCCGAGTCTGATCGGGTCGTCCTGGGAGAAGGAATATCGTTCGTTGACCGTGAGAGCTTGTGATGGGTTAAGTTGGGACACCCCTACAGGGATTTGAACTTTCGAAAGTCGTGCCCACGGTTATGGGCAGATGGGAATTTGTTAATGTCCGGTTGTAGAAAACTTGAAACTTAACTTAATTAAAATGGTTCAACAGCGTGTGTAGCCGTGATGGTCTCTTTTCGGCGGAGTCCGAGAAGAGAACACGGTCTTGGGTTATGCTTGAACGTAAGTATTTCTAGGATCACTTCTTGATCATAGATTCCCGAACGTGCTTTGACTTCTCTTCTCGCTCTCTTTTGCGTAAGATTAGCCACCATATATGCTAGTGCTTGCTGCAGCTCCACCTCATACCTTTTCCCTACCTATAAGCTTAAATAGTCTTGATCGCGAGGGTGTGAGATTGCTTTGTCCCCGTGACTCACAGTTTACTTCCAAAAGGAGATGCAGGGACCGATGATACCGTTCCAGGAGATGCGACTGAGCTCAAGTGGGAGTTCGATGAGGACTCAGGCCGATACTACGTTTCCTTTCCAGACCATCAGTAATGGAGCCCATTTGGTGCGATCGGGGACATTATGCATTTGGGGTTGTCTTTATTTTGGTTCCGTAGTCGGACCTTGATTGTATCTGGATGATTGTAATGCTATATTTATGTATTGTTTGAAGTGGCGATTGTAAGCCAAATATGTACCTTTTTCTTATTCAGTACATGGGTTGTGTAAAGATTACCGCTCATGCGACATTGCCTACAATGCAGTTATGCCTCTAAGTCGCGCTCCGACACGTGGGAGATATAGCCACACCGTGGGTGTTACACAAGAAGTCCCGCGACCGCAAGAAAACGCTCTGCTGCTCCTCGCGCCACTGCGCCAGGACCGGCTGCGGCGGCAAGACCGCGCGCCACCTGTAGCGGCAGGGCATAGACCCCATCAAGACCAAGCTCCACCCTAAGGCAGGCCCCGGTGACCATAGCCGGCTGCCGCACTTTCACCCCCGAGCTGCGTAGCGTCGCCTGGCCAGGCAAGTTCAAGCCGGATCTGCCTCCTCGCTACGATGGCACCCCCGACCCCGCGGAGTTCTTGCAGCTCTATGATCTGAGCATCGAAGCGTCCAACAGCAATGAGAAAGTCATGGCGAACTGGTTTCCCATGGCTCTCAAGGATGGAGCCTGCTCTTGGCTCCTGAACCTGCCACCGGGCTCTATCTCCTCCTGGGACGAAATGCGCAACTGCTTCATCGCCAACTTCCAGGGCACTCGCGACCCCCCCGGTCATGGGTGACCTGCACCGCATCAAGCAACAACCAGGAGAGACCCTGCAGAAGTACATTCAGCGCTTCAACAGCGCACGGATCAAGATCCCCAAGGTGACCGACAAGGCCATCATCTCAGCATTCTCCGACGATGTCCGTGACGTCAAGATGAAGGAGGAGCTCGCCATCCACGAAGAGCTATGCACGACCCTAGAGCTGTTCAACATCGCGACCAAGTATGCTAGAGCTGAGGAGGGGCGCCTCTCCCTCCTCGAGCTCCCTCTTGCGGACCCAGAGGAGAAGAAAGCCAAGGCCAAGGACGTGAAGCGCAAGGGAGCAGCCGTGCTCGCTGCTGAGCCAGACACCAAGCATGGTAGAGACCAGCCAGAGTCATCCAAGTGCAGCCGTCCGTTCTGTGCCTTCCACAACCTGAATACCCACAACACCAGCGACTGTCAAGAGCTTAGAGCCATTCGTGAAGGATGCTTAGGTCGACGCCCCGAGCGCGGTGACCGGGGCTATGGCCGAGGAGGAGGACATGGTGGCGGACGCTGAGACGACCGTGGTCCGCACCAGGAGTGGCGCGACCGGCCTCATGAGGACCGCTGGCAGGATCAGCTTCGCGAGGGCATGTGGAGGGATCAGCCTTGTGAGGATCGTCCTCAAGGCAACGCCGGAATCCCTCCGCTGCCACCACCACCAAGAAGGAATGAAGAACACCATCAAGACGAGGGGGCTGGGGGCTTCTAGGAACCGCGTGCTATCGCCTGCATATTGGGCGGAGCCTAGGCCCCAGCCTCGCAGCGTATCTTCAAGCAGTTTGCTCGTGAAGTGAATGCAGTCCTCCCCAAGCTCGAAGCCACACGCCCACTTAGATGGTCCCAGTGCCCCATCACGTTCAACTCAGCATATCAGCTCAAGTGCGCGGCTACCGCTGGCGCCCTCCTGATGCTTTGCTCCCCAGTCATCAGCAACATGCAAGTTACCAAGACCCTCATCGACGGCGGCGCAGGGCTCAACGTCCTATCCGTCGACACGTTCGACATCCTCCAAGAGCCATATGACCAGCTTCAGCCTACCAAGCCTTTCTCAGGAGTGACCGACGGCTCCACCACACCGATAGGGCAGGTCCATCTCCCTGTCACCTTCGGAGAATGCAAGAACTACTGCACCGAGCTCATCGACTTCGACGTCGCGCACATCCGTCTGCCGGACAACGCCATCCTTGGGAATCCTGCCCTGGCCAAGTTCATGGCGGTGACCCATCATGGCTACAATGTCCTCAAGATGCCTGGAAGCGGCGGGATCATCACGGTCCCATGTGAAGAAAGAGATGCGGTGTGCTCCCTCGAGTGTGCCTTCCAAGTTGCAGCAATCGACGACCCCGGCGGCAAGGGCGAGGGACCTCGTGAGGCCGTCCCCAAGAAGAAGAAGTAGTTGTGCCGTGCAGGACCTCAAGAGGGTGGCGTCGCAGCCGGATCCTCGTCAGGATCAGCGCCCGCTCCAGGGGCGCCTCCCTCCATCGCATAGGAAGGCGCGCCCGGTGCCCTTCTCGGGCAAGGCTCGGGGGCTTTCTTCTAGAAGGCCTCAGACCTTGCCCACATCCCGAGGGGGGGCGCTTGGGCACCACCTGGAAGTGTGCTTCACGACACGTTTCCCTCAGGAGGACACAGGGAAAGGATCGCCCACCGTTCAGGAGTTCATCACCAAGACCACCCAGGAATTGCAAGATGCAAGGGCCATGCGCGGCGACCACCGCTCATGAGGCACAGCTTCCCATCCAGGCGAGGATGCCAGGCTGCGCGGCTGCATCGACATTCCAGGGCTCAATAGGGCCGCTTCTCAGGAGCTTTTCTGGCCTTCGCGCGTGTGATGCTGCGAGGGCCCACCGCACAGCTACATTTGCATGCCCTTCGACCTGCCGAGTGTGTCGTCCGCCTACCAGCGCAACTTGCGGCGCATCCTAGCGGCTCTGGAGGCCAGGCACCACGCCGTCCTGATGGAGATGGAGACGGTCCTCAAGGAACCACCTGAACCCCCAGAGCCTCCTGAGGCTCAGGGCCCCGATGGCTCGTGAGGAGCAACCCCTTCGCTGCGCACCTTCAGCTGCCCCAACTCTCCTTCGTCAACATAACCAGGTGACATTTTCCAAGTTCATTTAGCCGGGAGCGCCCCTCGGGCTGCATCATTCCCGGGTCGCGTGGGTCTGTCCCAGTGGCACGTATGTCCCATGCACTTACTTGAGCCTGCTACCCTCATTAATCTACCTATGATTACTACTTGCGCGATCGCCACCCATCATGGGGACCGCGCGCCGGTCGTCTTTCTTCAGGACCCTTCGTGTGAGTAAGTTGAGCATGACGTATGTGCTCGGGCCCGTCCCTGCAGCATCGATAAATCCAACGGCTGAGCTCTGTCTGGCGGGCCGGCCCTGTTTACATCACCTCCTGGGGCCGTTGGTGCTTGGCTTTCTCACGCGATAACCACATGAGATTCGTTGGGCGCAGGTTGTCTGACCACCTCACAGGACCAGCACCGCAAACAAGAACCAAGACTTGGCGCAACCCGCCTTGATGTAGGGCCTCGTGAGTCCCGCGCTGGCTCATGAGTGCCTACATACACCTCGTCTAGCCCTGCCGTGCAAGCCACGTGTCAGGGCGGGGTTGTACACGCCCCGGGGGCTCTCCGCAAAGGAATCCCCCCTCCCACGCACAAGTGGAAGCACCATCCTCCGTGCTGGCCGTCGACACTACCGAGGAGCGGCTACGCCCGTGCACAAGCGGAAGCACTATGCTCCGCGCTGGTGATAAACAACCGACAGTGGCTTCACAGTCGTACCAACTTCAGGGAGCCTCGGAGCTCAGCGTCTGGCCTCACCGCAACACCTCCCCTCGGGAGAGCCGTGCGAGGGGGCTGGGCACGGGGGCTGCGCTTGGGTCACACCGAAGCGTACGCCACTCAACCAGGTCTCCCGAACGTAGTCGTCGCACGCCCCTCCCAAGCCGGTCCTCGGCGAGGGCAAAGGTATAGAGATTGTTTGCACGTCAAGGGGGACTCTTGAGCATCGCGACTCAGGAGCCTAACTGGTCACGTAGCCCCTCACTCCTTGGTCCGTCCTGGTCTCCGGTCGGCCCAACGGCGGCTGAGGTATGCACGGGGTCGGGCTCTATCAATGTAAGACATTAACCTATCCTCGCGTACTCTCCCTGTAAGCTATTTGCGCGTAAAGGGGGACTCCTGAGCATCGCGACTCAGGAGCCTAATTGGTCATGTCGCCCCTCACTCCTTGGTCCGTCCTGGTCTCCGGTCGGCCCAACGGCGGTTGAGGTATGCGCGGGGCCGGGCTCTGCCGACGCAGAACACAAACCAAACATTAAGAAAATCGCAAAATCTCTAAGCAAATATTACAAGACATATTGTTCTCACAATATCAACTGAAAGTTTAACGCCTCCACATGGCCTGATGCATATTGCAGGAATGAAAAAGGAAAGTAGCCGCAGGTCACCCCTGGACACCGCCATCACCTGCAGAAGGTGCTCCTGCCTTGGTAGCGTCGTCTTCACCCGCACCACCAGTCGCAGGATCGGTGGCATCGCCGGTTGAGGGCGGAAGCAGCGGAACTTCTTCAGTAGGGCCTCCACCTGACCTTTCACGGCTGTGGCGGCAGCGGCATAATGTTCATCAGCTATAGGCTCTAGCAGCTCGTCAAGATGAGCATTGGGGTCGCGAAGGTTTAGATGGCTGAAGACACACATCGGCGCAGCTGAAGAAAGGACACGAGCCTGTGACGCCCCCGATTTGACCGTACACTAATCATACACGCAAATGTGTACGATCAAGATCAAGGACTCACGGGAACATATCACAACACAACTCTAGACACAAATTAAAATAATACAAGCTTTATATTACAAGACAGGGGCCTCGTGGGCTCGAATACATAAGCTCGAATACACAAGAGTCAGCGGAATCAACAATATCTATGTACAAAAATAAGTTAAACAAGATTGCCTTAAGAAGGCTAGCACAAAAGTAGCAACGATCGAAAAGGCGAGGCCTCTTGCCTGGGACCTCCTAACTACTCCTTGAAGTCAAACTACACGTAGAATCATCCTCGGGATCCTCTGGCTCCTGGACTCCATCATATGATCGCAATAACCGGGAAAGGGGGAAAAGAAGTAGCAAAGCAACCGTGAGTACTCATCCGAAGTACTCGCAAGCAAGGATCTACACTACATATGCATTGGTATCAATGAAATGGGAGTATCTCTGGACTGAACTACAAAATGCTAGAATAAGAGGGGGATAGCTAGTCCTATCGAAGACTACGCTTCTGGCAGCCTCCATCGTGAAGCATATAGGAGAGAGTAGATGGTAAGTTCA
This sequence comes from Triticum urartu, assembly GCF_003073215.2. NCBI lineage: Eukaryota > Viridiplantae > Streptophyta > Magnoliopsida > Poales > Poaceae > Triticum > Triticum urartu. The sequence continues at coordinate 184,405,046 of NC_053027.1, read as the reverse complement.
CCAAGTAGCATCGTATAGCATAATCCTACCCGGCGATCCTCTCCTCGTCGCCCTATTAGAGAGTGACCACCGGGTTGTATCTAGAACTTGAAAGGGTGTGTTTTATTAAGTATCCGGTTATAGTTTTCATAAGGTCAAGGTACAACTCCGAGTCGTCCTTTTACCGAGGGACACGGCTATTCGGATAGATAAACTTCCCTGCAGGGGTGCACCACATTTCCCAACACACTCGATCCCCTTTGGCCGGACACACTTTCCTGAGTCATGCCCAGCCTTGAAAGATCAACACGTCGCAGCCCTACCTAGGCACAACAGAGACATCAGCACGCCGGTGTAAATCCTGTGGCGCAGGGGTCTGGGCCCATCGCCCATTGCACACCTGCATGTTGCATACACGGCTGGTGAGCAGACCTAGCAACCTCCATTACAAAAGAAGTTGCGTTATGCGGTCCAACCTGGCGCGCGTCGCTCAGCCGCTGACGTCACGAAGGCTTCGGCTGATACCACGACGTCGAGTGCCCATAACTGTTCCCGCATAGTTGGTTAGTGTGTATAGGCCAGTGGCCAGACTCAGATCAAATACCAAGATCTCGTTAAGCATGTTATTTTGAAGTAACCGCGGAGGCCGACCAGGGCCAAGGCCACCTCCCTCTTAGGTTGTCTCAACCTGCCCTGTCGCTCCGCCACAAAGTAATAGTCGGGGGCCATCGGGAACCCAGGCCCACCACTACCTGGGTGGAACCACCTGCCCCTTCAGCCCCCAACATCGGAATCACTTGTGGGTACTCAACGAGCCGACCCGACTTTAGTCACAGCATGTATTATGTGTAATATGTATAGTATATCCCCGTCATCAACACCCGACATGATCACGGCCCGATAGTATAGCATGGCAGACTGACAAGAATGTAGGGCCACTGATGATAAACTAGCATCCTATACTAAGCATTTAGGATCACAGGTAAGGTATCAACAGCTGTAGAAGCAATGACAGGCTATGCATTAGAATAGGATTAACGAAAAGCAGTAACATGCTACACTACTCTAATGCAAGTAGTAGAGAGAGAATAGGCAATATCTGGTGATCAAGGGGGGGGGGCTTGCCTGGTTGCTCTGGCAAGAAGGGTTCGTTCTCGATGTAGTCGATCACAGGGGTACCGGCAGCGGTCTCAGGGTCTACCGGAAAGAAGTAACGGAGGGGGAGCACAATAAATAACAGAGCAATCAAAGCATCACAAAGCATAACATGACAATATGCGGTGCTAGAGGTGACCTAATGCAGTACTAGGTGCTACCGACGAAGAGGGAAAACATCCGGGAAAGAGTTCCCAGTGTTTCGCGTTTTCGGACAGATGAACCGGAGGGGGAAAGTTCTGTGTTAGCTATGCTAGGGATGCGTGGCAGACGCGAGCCAGTGCCAGGCAGCGGTGGCGAGCGCCGGCGGCGCCGGTGGCTAGCAGCGGCAGCCCCAGCGGCACTAGTAACAGAGGAGCAGTGACTGTAGCGGCTGGAGCACGCGGCAGCAGACAACATCACAGGCCAGCGTGGGCAGAGCGGCGCAGGCGGGCGGCGGGGCACCGGTGGCCAGCGGAGGCACACAAGGGCGGCGGTCGGCAGTGGCACGGTCGGCCGTGACGGGCAGAGGCGTGGCGATGCAGGTGAGGGAGTCCTGGATTAGGGGGTCCTCAGATAGCCGGACTGTTGGACCATGAAGATACAAGATTGATGGCTTCGTCCCGTGTCCGGGTGGGACTCTCCTTTGCGTGGAGGGAAAGCTTGGCGATTCGGATATGTAGATCTCCTTCTCTGTAACCGACTTTGTGAAACCCTAGCCCCCTCCAGTGTCTATATAAACTGGAGGGCTTAGTCTGTAGGACAACAACAATCATAATCATAGGCTAGCTTCTAGGGTTTAGCCTCTATGATTTCGTGGTAGACCAACTCTTGTAATACTCATATCATCAAGATCAATCAAGCAGGAAGTAGGGTATTACCTCCATTGAGAGGGTCTGAACCTGGGTAAACATTGTGTCCCCCACCTCCTGTTACCATCTGCCTTAGACGCACAGTTCGGGACCCCCTACCCGAGATCCGCCGGTTTTGACACCGACGTTGGTGCTTTCATTGAGAGTTCCATTGTGCCGTCACGTAAAGGCTTGATGGATCCTTCAATCATCGGCGACGATGTGATCCAGGATGAGGTTTTTCTCCCCGGACAGATCTTCGTATTCGGTGGCTTCGTACCGCAGGCCAACTCGCTTGGCCATCTAGAGCAGATCGATAGCTAAGCCCCTGGCCATCAGGTCAAATTTGGAAGCTTGAACTACACTACCGGTATCCGCGGAGACTTTATCTTCGACGGATTCGAGCTCATGTCAGGCGCGCCGCACATTCATGACGAGCATGACTTAGCTCTGCCATCGGACGGTGTTCGGGAGATCGCACCTGCGGTTACTCCGGCCCTTGATCCGGAGAAAATCATGCCATACGAGGACGGGTGGATGGACCCTGCCACGGAGGCCGCACACTCAATGGCAATAGAGCCGAATACTGACTTCACCTCCTATGAGACCTGTGTTACCGGACCCTTGGATTCGTCCCCGGCCACAGGCTCCAAACCGCCTGCGTCTGTGCCTATCCAATCTGATTGGGCACCGATCATCGAGTTTACCTCCGCGGATATTTTTCAGCACTCGCCCTTGGGCGATGTGCTAGATTCATTGAGGTCTCTATCCTTGTCAGGAGACCCTCGGTCGAACTATGTCCGACTCGAGTGGGAAGCAGACGACGAAGGAATTCGTTCCCCACCCACCACCCACTTAATAGCCACTGTCGACGACTTAACCGACATGCTTGATTTCGACTCCGAAGACATCAACGGTATGGACGACGATGCGGGAGAGGAATAGGAACCACCGCCCACAGGGCGCTGGACAGCCACTTCATCACACGATATATACATGGTGGATACACCCAAAGAAAACAACGACGAGGAATGGGAGGATGCAGCGAAGGATAGTCCCCTTGAGAAGCAACCAAAGCGACGACATAGGAGCCGCTCCAAATCCCGCCTCAGCAAAAACAACGATAACAGCGCAAGAAAGAATAATACCCCGGTCGACTCCAAAGGAAACAACGACCATATGGACCCAGCGATGGAGCAGGATGAGCCAGCGGACAGCGAACACAGTACAGAGCCGTTGTCCGATCACAGCGACGCCGAGGGTAAAGCTCATCAACCCGTCTCTGGAGAGGAGAACAGTCCGGACGACGATGCACACATCATCCCGGAAAGGCACTTGGAACAAGAGAACCTCCATAGAAGGCTTATTGCCAACGCGAGGAGCCTGAAGAAGCAGAAGCAAAGGCTTAAGGCCGCGCAGAATACGGTCAACAACAGATGGAATAAAGTGCTTGACACTGAAGAAAAGTACGACGGCAGTCGCCACACAAAGAGTTATCCAAAGCGCAAGCTCCTTCCTAAATTCGACGACGAGGTTTTAGAGCCCATTCAGCCGAAAAATAAAACGGCCGATCAGCCAGATCGACCACCCCGTGGCCGCGACAGGGCGGCTAACGACGTCGCACACAAGTCAGCGCATGATTTACACGAAGACCTGCACAAAAAAGCCGGTATGGCCAGGTCCATCTACGGATCCAGGAAGCGCGCTCCGGCACTGAATCATGGCCGCCCAAACGACTATACTGACTGAATAACAGCTCGGTATCAAAACCAAACCCTACAACCATCCGAAGAATGCCATGACACATCCAAATATAGGGGTGCCGCGCACCCCCTATGCTTCACCGATGAGGTTCTGGATCATGAATTTCCAGAGGGATTCAAACCCGTGAACATAGAGGCATATGGCGGAACGACAGGCCCTGGGGTCTAGATTGAGGACTTTATCCTTCACATCCACATGGCTCGCGGAGATGATCTCCACACTATCAAATACCTGCCCCTCAAGTTGAAAGGACCAGCTCGGCACTGGCTGAAAAGCGTCCCCGAAAACTCAATTGGAAGGTGGGAGGAGCTTGAGGATGCTTTTAGGGCCAATTTTCAAGGGACCTATGTCCGACCTCCGGACGCAGACAATTTAAGTCACATAATTCAACAGCCCGGAGAGTCAGCCCGAAAGCTTTGGAACGGATTTCTCACAAAGAAGAATCAAATCGTCGATTGCCCCGATGCCGAAGCCTTAGCGGCTTTCAAGCACAGAGTCCGGGGAAAATGGCTCGCCAGACACCTTGGCCAGGAAAAACCGAGGACAATGACATTCCTAACAAGCCTTATGACCCGCTTTTGCGTGGGCGAAGACAGTTGGCTGGCCCGTAGCGGCGCCAGCAACCCAGGCACATCCGAAGTCAGGGATGGCAACGGGAAACTGTGACGCAATAAAAGCAAGCGTTGAAACAACAAAGACAGCCCAGACAACACGGCCGTAAACGCCGGATTCAGGGGCTCTAGACCCGGTCAACGGAAAAAGCCATTTAAAGGTAGCAGAGATGGACTATCCAGCCTAAACAAGATTCCAGACAGATTATGTCAGATTCATGGCACCTCCGACAAACCTGCAAATCACACCAACAGAGAATGCTGGGTCTTCAAGCAGGCCGGCAAGCTAAACGCCGAACATAAGGGGAGGGAGACACCAAGCGAATACAAGGATGAGCCTTGCCAGCCGAACACCGGGGGACAGAAAAAATTACCACCAGAGGTCAAAATAGTGAACAGGATTTATGCAACTCACATGCCGAAGAGGAGGCGCCAGCGCGCACCTCGAGACGTATATGCCGTGGAGCTTGTCACCCCCAACTTCAACCCTTGGTCGGCCTGCCCGATCACTTTTGATCGCAGGGACCACCCGACTAGTATCAGGCACAGAGGATCGGCTGCCTTGGTGCTAGACCCAATAATTGACAGATACCATCTCACCCGAGTCCTTATGGACAGCGGCAGTACTCTTAATCTGATATAGCAGGACACCGTCCGCAAAATGGGGATAGACCCGGCAAGAATCAGCCAAAGCAATACTACCTTTAAAGGAGTAATACCAGGCCTACAGGCCCGCTGCACGGGCTCTCTAGTACTAGAGGTTGTATTCGGTTCTCCCGACAACTTCTGAAGCGAAGAATTAACCTTCGACATCGCTCCATTCCGAAGCGGCCATCACGCACTACACGGAAGAGCAGCCTTCGCTCGTTTTAATGCAGTACCGCATTACGCTTATCTTAAGCTTAAGATGCCCGGTCCACATGGCATCATCATAGTTAGCGGAAACACAAAGCGTTCCTCACGTACGGAGGAATATGTGGCGGACCTCAAACGGTCCAATCTCTGTGCTCAGGTGTCATCCCTAGATCAGTAATGCTGACACCACACAATACTTGAAGGATTTATAACAGAGTAGCAATCACATACTTATTACATCGAGTGTCTCAAAAGAGAACTTATTACAATAAATATGGCTTAAGGCCATCTAATAACGATAACAGCGGAAGGCCTGGAAGATAAGTGAGTCCATCGACTCCAACGGCATCACTGAGTATAGAACCACGACCTAAAGGCACCTTAATCATCGTCTGAAAAGTCTGCAACCTGAACGTTGCAGCCCGAAACTGGTCAGCACATGGAATATGCTGGCAATGTAACACATAGAGATGCGATGAAAGTAATAGGCTATACTATATGCATATTTGGCTGGTGGAAAGCTCTATGGTTACAGTTTTGCATAAAGCCAATTTTTCCCTACTGCAAAGGAATAAATTTTATTTATCTATCATGGTAGTTGTTAAACATTGAGAATGGTTGACAGCATTCTCAATCCCAATTAAGCATCAACATTAAAAACCCAACAAAATTGATTTAGAGTAACATGATGAGATTCACATGATAATCCAAGTACTAGATACTCAAGATGTCCATAACCGGGGACACGGCTAACCATGATTAGTTTATACACTCTACAGAGGTTTGCGCACTTTTCCCCACAAGACTCGATCTCCTCTGTTGGGATTCTCGCACTACATGGTGTTTGAGAAACGGATGACCGAGACATAGTCTTTCAGAAGCGCTAGCTCCTTACGATCGGGTAGACCGTTACACCTACTTTCCCCTACATCTGCTAGTCTACCACTGTAAGAGTTCGCACGACTTAATCAACTATGCTAGAGCCCATAGTACCTTGTGGCTGCACACGGAAGTTTCTAGCATGAATAAACTGATGACCCATTTAAGCCTGGGTGGCGGTCCAAAAGAAAAACAGGCAATCGCTGGAATACCCAGGTGCCTCAATCCACCCAGATGTGTATTTAAGTTGCCACCTTAGATAAACCATTAATTTAAAAATCTCACATCTGTCATGGATACACTCACCCAATCCACGTCTACTAGCATAGCATGGCATAATAAGCAAACATAGAAGTAACTCCCAAAGGTTTGATAATAGAACAGGTGATAGGTACTACCTCATCTACTTCCCAGAACCCACAATTTAATTAGATCCTAATCATGCAATGTGTGAGGATTGATCTAATGCAATAAAAACTGGGTAGTAGGAGGTATGATCAAAGTGTTACTTGCCTTGCTGATGATCCGTGAAACCTAGCGATTCGAAGTACCAAGCGGCACACTCCGGGTACTCTATCGCAAACAAACAAGCATACAATAAGTACTCAACTAATGCACATGTAAAACTCGAATAAGAGATCTAACCATAAAGTTCAACTTAAGAACTCCGGTTGGCAAAAAGAATCAAATCGAACGAAGCAACGAAAGGCAAACGGCAAAAGAAACAGGCTTCCTTTACTATTCTGGATCTAGGGCAATTTTTACAGTGGCAAAAACTTGTTTGAGTTGGTTAAACGGAAAGAGGGTTTCGAGACAAAAATCCAGGCGCTTGAATCTCCTGATTCCGATAAACGAGCGAAAAGTTATACTAAAGCGAAAATCAGATCAGGAATCACGAACAGAAAAATCACGGATTTAATCCGAGAAAAAGAAAACGACGAACAGATTAACGAACGATAGTTCGTTATCTGGATCTAAATGATGAACGCGTTTGTTAAAACGAACGAACGAGCGAACGCTCGCTAATTAACTAAACCGGAAAAAACCGATCTAACAAAAAAACAGATCTAAGTTTTTTTTAAAAACTGATCGGTTTTCTTCACGAAAACCGAGGCAACGGCATCTACCTCGGCGGCTCCGGCGAACGGCGGCGGCGGCGGCGCGGCTCCGGCAATCGTCGGCGGCGGCGGCGGGGAGGCGGGGCTGCGTGGGTGGCGGCGTGGCGGCGGTGTGGGGGTTGGGCTGTCCCGGGCATCGGGCGGCGCTATAAAAAGGCCTCGGCCAGGGAGTCCTGGCCGGATACGGCCCGTAGGTCGGTTCGGACTCTTTTTTTTATAATTACACTCAGAAAAAAAACAAAAGAAATACTAAACGGACTCCAAAAATCCCGAAATAAATTTTCCCTGGCTTCTAAAATCAAGCCGCACAGGATGAATATTTATTTGGGGCCTAAATGCAATTTTGAAAAATGCACATTTTTCCTAAATTCAAATAAAATAGCAAATAAAACCAAAATAAAATCTTATTTGATTTTTTTATTAAATCCTCAATATTTCTTTATTTTGGGAAAGTCATTTTATTCCCTCTCTCATATTTTTTGTATTAGAAATAGTTGAAGATAAAATAAATAAAATCAAATGATCCTATTTTTCAAAATTTGAGAAAACTCAAATATGAAAATAACGAAATCCCCAACTCTCTCCGAGGGTCCTTGAGTTGCGTAGAATTTCTAGGATCAACCAAAATGCAACAAAATATGATATGCAATGATGATCTAGTGCATAACATTCCAAATTGAAAATTTGGGATGTTACAAACCTACCCCCCCTTAAGAGGAATCTCGCCCTCGAGATTCGGGTTGGCTAGAAAAGAGGTGAGGGTGGTCCTTCAACAAATCTTCCTCTCGCTCCCAGGTGGCTTCATCATCCGTGTGGTGGCTCCACTGAACTTTGCAAAACTTTATAACCTTGCTGCGGGTGACTCGACTGGCATACTCAAGAATCCTGACTGGTTTCTCCTCATAAGTCAAATCACTGTCCGACTGAATCGCTTCCAGCGGTACTGTGTCTCTCAGTGGTATATCAGCCATCTCTGCGTGGCACTTCTTCAACTGGGAAACGTGGAACACGTCTTGAACTCCTGCCAATCCTTCAGGCAATTCCAACTTGTAGGCTACTTCTCCTATACGCTCCAAAACTTTGTATGGTCCTACAAAACGTGGCGCTAACTTTCCCTTAACTCCAAAGTGCTTAACTCCTCAAAGTGGAGATACTCGAAGATAAACCCGGTCTCCAACTTCGTAAACTGTCTCCTTGCGTTTAGAATCTACATAGCTCTTCTGCCTGGACTGGGCTACCTTGAGCCTATCGCGAATCAATTTCACTTTCTGTTCAGACTCCTTAATCAGATCCAATCCAAACAACTGGCGGTATCCAACTTCATCCCACGACAATGGGGTCCTGCACCTCCTTCCGTACAAGGCTTTGAAAGGGGCCATCTTCAAACTGGATTGATAACTGTTGTTATAGGAGAACTCTGCATATGGCAAATTCTCGTCCCAACTAGATCCTTAATCTAGTGCACAAGCTCTCAGCATATCCTCCAAAATCTGATTGACTCTCTCGGTCTGTCCATCTGTCTGCGGATAGAAAGCTGTACTGAACTCCAGCCTGGTACCCAAAGTTTCATGCAACTGATTCCAAAACTTTGAGGTAAATTGGGTTCCTCTATCTGATACAATGATCCTTGGGACTCCATGCAGACATACGATTCTGGTCATGTATATCTTTTCCAACTTCGCACTGGTATAGGTAGTCTTCACTGGAATGAAATGAGCTACCTTTGTCAAACGATCGACTACAACCCAAATCGAGTCATGGCTTGAACGAGTTCTGGGCAATCCTATGATAAAATCCATGCCTAACTTATCCCACTTCCATTCGGGTATCGGCAATGGCTGTAGCAATCCTGCTGGCTTCTGATGCTCTGCCTTTACTCTCTGACATACATCACAAACTGCTACATACTCCGCAATATCCTTCTTCATTCCGATCCACCAGAAAATATCCTTCAAATCCAAATACATCTTGGTATTTCCTAGGTGAATCGAATATGGTGAATCATGGGCCTCTTGCAGAATTAACTTCCTGACCTCCAAATCATTAGGCACATAAATGCAGTCTTCAAAACATAAGGTATCGTGCTCATCCTCACGAAATCCTTTAGCTTTCCCCTTGCTCATTCTCTCCTTAATAGAAGCAATCTCCTTGTCAGTCTTCTGGGCTTCTCTGATCTTATCCATCAAAGTAGACTGAATCTCCAATGCTGCTACATAGCCTCTCGGGACTATCTCCAAACATAGCTCACGAAGATTTTCGGCTAACTCTCTTGGGAAATCTCCCGTCTTTAAGGTGTTGACATGACTTTTACGGCTCAATGCGTCGGCTACTACGTTAGCTTTTCCGGGGTGATAATGCAATCTCATGTCATAGTCCTTGATGAGCTCCAACCATCTCCTTTGTCTGAGATTCAACTCCTTCTGCGTGAAAATATACTTCAAACTCTTGTGATCCATGTATACCTCACAATGGTTTCCAATGAGAAAATGTCTCCAAGTCTTCAATGCATGCACTACGGCTGCTAACTCCAAATTATGCGTAGCGTAATTCAACTCATGAGGCTTGAGCTGTCATGAGGCATATGAGACAACTCTTCCTTCCTACATAAGCACTGCTCCAAGTCCTCGATGTGAAGCGTCACAATACACCTCATAATCCTTGGTCTGATCTGGCAAAATCAACACGGGTGATGTAACCAAACGTTTCTTCGACTCCTGGAAACTGGCCTCACATTCCTCAGTCCATATGAACTTGGTATCCTTCTTCAACAACTCCGTCATAGGCTTCGCAATCTTCGAGAAATTTTCAATAAATCTCCAATAGTATCCTGCGAGTCCAAGAAAACTCCGGATCTCTCCAACTGTTGTTGGCGCTTCCCAATTTGTCACAGTGTCAACCTTGGTGGGATCTACCGCTATACCTTCTCCGGATATAACGTGTCCGAGAAATCCAACTTCCTTCAACCAAAACTCACATTTGCTAAACTTGGCATATAACTGATGTTCTCTGAGCTTACCAAGTACCAAATGCAAATGCTCCTTATGCTCCTCTTCATTCTTCGAGTATACCAGGATATCATCGATGAACACTACGACGAATTTATCCAGAAACTCCATAAACACCTTGTTCATCATGTTCATAAAATATGCAGGTGCGTTAGTCAGACCAAATGACATAACGATATACTCGTACAGCCCATACCAGGTGGTAAAAGCCGTCTTGCGTATATCATGTTCTCGAATCTTCAACTGATGGTATCCTGATCGCAGGTCGATCTTGGAAAATACCTTAGCTCCTTGCAATCGATCAAACAGGTCATTGATCATCGGTAGTGGGTACTTGTTCTTGATGGTTACTTCATTAAATCCTCGATAATCAACAACCATCCGTAACGATCCATCCTTCTTCTCCACTAGAAGTACTGGCGATCCCCAAGGTGAAGAACTTGGGCGAATATAACCTTTATCCAGTGACTCCTTAATCTGCTTCTTAATCTCCACCAAATCCTTTGCGGGCATCCTATATGGTCTCTTAGATATTGCCCCTGTTCCTGGCAAATGCTCAGTCAAAAACTCAATATCTCTATCCGGTGGCATGCCTGGCAACTCTTCTGGAAATACATCAGGGAAATCCTTCACCACTGGTACTTCCTCCTGCACAACTCTTGTTAAACAATTTACTTGAGTCCTCTTCGGCACATGCTAGGATACATACTTGATCCTTCTCCCTTCTAGGGTGGTAAGAAAAATTGACTTACTGGCCCAATCGATGTTTCCTCCATACATCGACAGCCAATCCATACCCAGAATTACATCCAAACCTTGTGATTCCAAAATGATCAAATCTGAGGGAAACACATGCCTACCTATACTCAATGGCACTTGAAAACATCCCTTACTAGCCATATACTCCGCTCCTGGTGAGCTTACTAACATAGGTGTTCTAAGAACTTTGGTGGGCAGGTTATACTTATCCACAAATTCCCTTGATATGTATGAATACGATGCACCGGTATCAAAAAGGACGAGTGCAGTAAATGACTTAACCAAAAACTTACCGATTACTACATCCGGCTGCTCTTCAACCTCCTCCACGTTAACGTGGTTCACCTGTCCCCTGTTGAAAGGGTCCGGCTTCTTCCCAGAGCTTCCATTGCCATTTCCATTCTGGGATTCAGTACATTCATTGGCATAATGTCCGGTCTTCTGGCACTTGAAACAAGTGACTTGGCTCAGGTCTCTCTTGGCTGGGGTTGATGGGTTGGTGCGGTTCTGGCCGTTGCTTCCTCCATTCCCATTACCATTCTTGGTGCCATTGTTATTGTGCGAGCTACCTCCTCCATGGGTATGCTGAAAATGTCCTCCCGATCTAGGGGTAAAATGTGGCTTCTGCTGAGCTCCTGAATTGTACTTCCCTTGTCCATACTTCCTCTTGCGATTCTCAATCTGCTGCTGCTTCGCTTCAATCATGAGAGCACGATCTACCAACTCCTGGTAGTTGTTGAAGGTTGATACCATCAACTACATGCTCAACTCATCATTCTGTCCTTCCAGAAACTTCTCCTGCTTAGCTGCATCCGTAGCTACGTCATCTGGGGCATAACGTGCTAACTTACTAAAGTCCTCCACATACTGGCCAACTGTCCATCCTCCTTGGCGCAAATTGTGAAACTCTTGCTTCTTCATGGTCATAGCTCCTGCTGAAACATGGGCAGTACGGAAAGCCTGCTGAAACTGGTCCCATGTGACAGTGTCGACAGGGAAAGTGGCTGTGAAATTCTCCCACCATGAAGCTGCGGGTCCTTCAAGCTGATGTGCGGCAAACTTCACTTTTTCCGCATCTGTGCATCCTACCGTGGTCAACTCCCTTGCTGTCTTGCGGAGCCAATCATCTGCTACTATCAGCTCGGTGCTACTGGAAAACACTGGTGGATTCAGCCTAAGAAAATGGGCTAAGTGATCAACAGGTGGTGGTGGTGGTGGGTAGTTGTTGTTCCCTTGATTCTGATTCTGGACTAGTAACTGCATCAATGTGTTCTGCAGCTAGATCAACTGAGTGAGCTCCGGTGGAAAGGTAAATCCGGGGTCACGTCTCAGAGGCATCTGAGGGTTTAGAAAAGATGAGATTTAAGAATAGAGAGGGGTCTAGAGAGAAAACACTACCCATATGCACATGAGGCAAAAGCAAACAATTCACTTCATTCAATCAAATAAGGGCATACAATCGATCTAACTATCGCAAAAGTTCTCGGACTACTATATTTACATGGTGGACTACTACTACTGATGGGGTGGTCTACTAGAAATATTCTTCGGTTGCAGACTCCATGATATCTGCTCCAGCTTCATCCACATAGTCATCATCGCTATCATCTGGATCCGAGTCGGTGTCGTCGATGATGATGTAGTCTTCCGGGCGAATCTCCTTGGGTTCTTCGTCTTCTTCTACTGGTGTAGGGCCTCCCATAAATATTCCAATCTTTTTGATCAGATTGTCATTCTTCTCCACTAATACTTCGATTTCCTCTTCATAATCTTCACATGTGGCCTTGAGTTCTTCCTCCAGTTCCTTGATTCTCGTCCTCGCCTTCTTCAGATCTATCATGTCGGCGCACATCTGGTTCTCCTGATGTCGAATGTGCTGGTTTAACTCCTGGATAAAAGATGCAACTGATCTATCCTTCCTGGTGCTGATCATCTCCCAGTGCTCATCTCGGCGCCCACAAATCTGGTAGATAGTATCCTTGAGATCATTGCGGTAAACTTCTCCAATGCGTCCCATGGCGATGTGAGCTGCCATGCTCTTTCCTAGATTCCAAGTTGGCGCATCAAAAGAAAACTCTATGAGCTCAGTGACTGGCATGAACGTCCTTCCTGGAACTTGAACTTGAATCATCTAGTGCTCCTCTTCAGGTAAAGTGGCATTGTAGGTTCCGGTGAAGCTTGGTACTCCTATGTTTAGGTATCTAGTGACTTCCTTCAAGTGACGTCCAAAGGGTGTATCTTCATCCGGTTGCGTGAACTTGTTCCTGGCATCCGCCATCCTAAAAGAGTAGAAAAGATGAGAAGTCAGAATGAGAAGAGAGTTAGTGATCTAGGTCTTTTAGCTTAGTGGTCGTGTCCTACAGTCAGCGTGTGCTCTAATACCATCTTGTAGCGACCAGACCTCAAACGGTCCAATCTCTGTGCTCAGGTGTCATCCCTGGATCAGTAATGCTGACACCACACAGTACTTGAAGGATTTATAACAGAGTAGCAATCACACACTTATTACATCGAGTGTCTCAAAAGAGAACTTATTACAATAAATATGGCTTAAGGCCATCTAATAACGATAACAACGGAAGGCTTGGAAGATAAGTGAGTCCATCAACTCCAACGGCATCACTGAGTATAGAACCACGACCTAAAGGCACCTTAATCATCGTCTGAAAAGTCTGCAACATGAACATTGTAGCCCGAAATGGGTCAGCACATGGAATATGCTGGCAATGTAACACATAGAGATGCAATGAAAGTAATAGGCTATACTATATGCATATTTGGCTGGTGGAAAGCTCTATGGTTACAGTTTTGCGTAAAGCCAATTTTTCCCTACTGCAAAGGAATAAATTTTATTTATCTATCATGGTAGTTGTTAAATATTGAGAATGGTTGACAGAATTCTCAATCCCAATTAAGCATCAACATTAAAAACCCAACAAAATTAATTTAGAGTAACATGATGAGATTCACATGATAATCCAAGTACTAGATACTCAAGATGTCCATAACTGGGGACACGGCTAACCATGATTAGTTTATACACTCTGCAGAGGTTTGCGTACTTTTCCCCACAAGACTCGATCTCCTCCGTTGGGATTCTCGCACTACATGGTGTTTGAGAAACGGATGACCGAGACATAGTCTTTCAGAAGCGCTAGCACCTTACGATCGGGTAGACCGTTACACCTACTTTCCCCTACATCTGCTAGTCTACCACTGTAAGAGTTCGCACGACTTAATCAACTATGCTAGATCCCATAGTAGCTTGTGGCTCCACATGGAAGTTTCTAGCATGAATAATCTCATGATCCCTTTGAGCCTGGGTGGCGGTCCAAAAGAAAAACAGGCAATCGCTGGAATACCCAGGTGCCTCAATCCACCCAGATGTGTATTTAAGTTGCCACCTTAGATAAACCATTAATTTAACAATCTCACATCTGTCATGGATACACTCACCCAATCCACGTCTACTAGCATAGCATGGCATAATAAGCAAACTTAGAAGTAACTCCCAAAGGTTTGATAATAGAACATGTGATAGGTACTACCTCATCTACTTCCCAGAACCCACAATTTAATTAGATCCTAATCATGCAATGTGTGAGGATTGATCTAATGCAATTAAAACTGGGTAGTACAAGGTATGATCAAAGTGTTACTTGCCTTGCTGATGATCCGTGAAACCTAGCGATTCGAAGTAGCAAGCGGCGCAATCCGGGTACTCTATCGCAAACAAACAAGCATACAATAAGTACTCAACAAATGCACAGGTAAAACTCGAATAAGAGATCTAACCAGAAAGTTCAACTTAAGAACTCTGGTTGGCAAAAAGAATCAAATCGAACGAAGCAACGAAAGACAAACGGCAAAAAAAAGGCTTCATTTACTATTCTGGATCTAGGGCAATTTTTACAGTGGCAAAAACTTGTTTGAGTTGGTTAAACGGAAAGAGGGTTTCAAGACGAAACTCCAGGCGCTTGAATCACCTGATTCCGATAAACGAGCGAAAAGGTATACTAAAACGAAAATCCGATCAGGAATCGCGATCAGAAAAATCGCGGATTTAATCCGAGAAAAAAGAAAATGACGAACAAATTAATGAATGACTGTTCGTCATCTGGATCTAAACGATGAACGCGTTCGTTAAAACGAACGAACGCTCGCTAATTAACTAAACCGAAAAAACCGATCTAACAAAAAAACCAGATCTAAGTTTTTTTAAACGATCGGTTTTCTTTGCGAAAACCGAGGCAATGGCATCTACCTCGGCGGCTCCGGTGAACGGCGGCGGCGGCGGCGCGGCTCCGGCGATCGGCAGCGGCTGCGGCGAACGGCGGCGGCGGCGGCGCGGCTCCGGCGATCGGCGGCGGCTGCGGCGGGGCGGCAGGGCGGCGCGGGTGGCGGCGCGGCGGCGACGTGTGGGTTGAGCTGTCCCGGGCCTCGGGTGGCCCTATAAAAAGGCCTCGGCCAGGGAGTCCTGGCCGGATACGGCCCGTAGGTCGGCCCGGACTTTTTTTTATATTTACGCTGAGAAAAAAAACAAAAGAAATACTAAACGGACTCCAAAAATCCCGAAATAAATTTTCCCCGGCTTCTAAAATCAAGCCGCACAGGATGAACATTTATTTGTGGCCTAAATGCAATTTTGAAAGACGCACATTTTTCCTAAATTCAAATAAAATATCAAATAAAACCAAAATAAAATATTATTTGATTTTTTATTAAATCCTCAATATTTCTTTATTTTGGGAAAGTTATTTTATTCCCTTTCTCATATTTTTGTATTAGAAATAGTTGAAGATAAAATAAACAAAATCAAATAATCCTATTTTTCAAAATTTGAGAAAACTCAAATATGAAAATAACGAAATCCCCAACTCTCTCCGAGGGACCTTGAGTTGCGTAGAATTTCTAGGATCAACCAAAATGCAATAAAATATGATATGCAATCATGATCTAGTGTATAACATTCCGAATTGAAAATTTGGGATGTTACACGGCTCTAGCAGCCAATCACTGAACGGCCTCTCCAACCAGAAGAAATGATAGGTCGTCAAGACCGCGGACACGGTTGGACGAGTCCGGCGCACCACTAGCTGTAACAGCTCAGATAAACCTGAGATTGGGTCGATGGATATACTCCCATAGGTGGTGCTAAGGGCTTCCCACATGTAAAAAGGGCTATAGTTCGGCTTGACCCTATTTAGATTGCATTTTAATGGTTCATTAAGAATAACCAATTTTTCGCACGAAGACTTTCACCTGGGTTTTTCTCTTTTATAAATGATCATCGTGCTACACCCTTCCAGGATACGGCACAACGGAGACACAGGCGCAGACGTGCAGCATGGCCCCGCTCAAAGGCTTCTTTTTAGATTAAGACCCTGTGTAAACCTCTTTTTACTGTCTCTTGTTGCTTCACTCCCTCCGGATACTCCACACAACCGAAAGGGAT
The DNA here is from genome assembly GCF_003073215.2 of Triticum urartu. Taxonomy (NCBI): domain Eukaryota; kingdom Viridiplantae; phylum Streptophyta; class Magnoliopsida; order Poales; family Poaceae; genus Triticum; species Triticum urartu. Next base: position 184,388,636 of record NC_053027.1, on the reverse strand, counting down.
GCTGGCGTTATTGGCATTTCGTCACGTCAGACTAATGCAAGTACCTGGAAATTTAGGGCTCATTATCGAGGGCGTTACTCAGCCCAGTATACGTTGTAAAGTCCGAATACCTTAGGGAGTGTTCGGCGTCGCGAGTTTGGCCTTATATGCATCAGATCCGAATCATGTCTTTGGTCAATAGTTGGGTTTGCCAGGCTCCCATGTTTTGCTACCTTACGTTCCGCTCTATCGGCTAAGATGGCACCGGGAGAACTACTGCGATTGTGCCCTGGTTCATCTGGATGAGCACCTTAGTAGAGAAAGTCGAAAACTGACTGTCATGATAAAGCGCGAGACTGGTCAACCACTCGATGACTCAGCGGAATCTCCGCGATTCCTCCGCATTAACGAAGGGCCAGTTTCCCAGTCATGTATGTACGTGCACCGTATTCGGATGAGCACGGAAGTACCAGGGGCTATGTAGTAGCCCCACCGTCAAACTCCTATGGCTGAGTGAAAGTGTTAAAGCTATATAGTCCGATTGCCTTATTCGCCGAGCTATCACCTCCTTAATGGACCAAGACGTTGGGTCAAGTGTGAATATGCACTTTTCCGAACACCCCCGCATTATGTGCGTGGGGGCTGAAGCCAACGACTGCAAACTTTCACGTTATATACATACATAAACGGCCGCACAAGAGGCATAATAATACTTTCAGGCAAAAGTATAAACACAGCCTTTATAATCCAAATAGAATTGTTTTTACAATTGGGATACATGTCACTCGAACATGATACTCTTCGAGCACTAAGCCTCTATTAAACGAGCGCCTTCTAGGACTTCTTCAAAATAGTGCTCAGCCGAGACCTGGCCTACGGCCGGATCCCGGGTTGCAATAGCGGTGGCCTCCATCTCTGCCCAGTATGCCTTAACACGGGCAAGAGCCATCTGCGCACCCTCTATGCACGCCGACCTCTTTACAGCGTCGATATGCGGAACAGCACCAAGGAATCGTTGCACTAAACCAAAATAACTATTCGGCCTTGGTCCCTTCGGCCAAAGATGATCCACAACAGACCTCATGGCAAGTCCGGACAACCTATGGAGCTCGGCCCACTTGGCCATTTGTTCATTTAACAGCAGCGGATGCATTGGAGCACTGAACTACGACCAGAACAATCTTTCCACTTCATGATCTTTCTGATCTTTGAAAAACTCAGTCGCATCAGCAACACTCATTGCCAAGTCCAAGTACGCGTCTGCAACACTCCATAATTGATCCAGATGGGCATACTTCGGATCTTCGAACTTCGTCCGCAACAAAAAGGGCTTCCCAGCCGTGATATCTCTGGCTTGACGAAGCTCCTCCTACGCCGCTATGATTTTAGAGCGGGTTTCCTTGGCTTTCTTCAGGTCAGCCGCTTTCGCTTGGCTTTCCTTTTCAAGAAGCTCATATCGGCCGGTGGCATCTTTCGGCTCAACAGCCATCTTGGCTATTTTATCTTCGCTCTAATGACGAGCTGCCTGTTCGGCTCTTAAGTCTTCGGCCGCCTTTAGGGCGGCCGCATCACTTCTCCTGGCTTGTTCCTTGCTCGGGCAAGTTCCACCCGAAGGGTCTCCACGGCGGCAGCTCCATCTGCAGTCACAACATATTATAGAGACTAGCATCATGCTCCCCTTAATATTTGTTGACCACCCGAAAATACATACCCTGTGCCTCGTCAAGCCGCTTGTTCACAAGCGCAATGTCGGTATCTGCCGCGTCAAGTTGCCGCCTCAGTCCGGCAAACTCAGCAGTCCGGCCAGCCACCGGACCTTCAGCCGCCTGCACATGAAAGGAGCGCGATCATTACCTGGGACTATGATCCTCTGTTTGCCGCCTCTGGACAACAACCAGAGTCTCAGGAGCTACTATCTATATAGAGCACATCTAGCGTGTGCGGTACCGTCAAAAAATTTATATATAACTTTGCGTCCCTCACAGCCTTTTAGCAGGCTCGTAAAAGCTTCGTGCAACCCACTTTTGGCAGATGAAATCCTCTCAACCACCGTGCCCATTAAGGTACGATGTGCCTCTGAGATAGCAGCTTGCTCCAAAAGACCCATCAGTGCATCTGGTTGTGCACCGGACAGTCCCAGACTCTTTCTGTTGCTCTCTGTCAGTGTCAAACCGGCGGATCTCGGGTAGGGGGTCCCGAACTGTGCGTCTAGGCCGGATGGTAACAGGAGGCAAGGGACACGAAGTTTTACCCAGGTTCGGGCCCTCTCGATGGAGGTAAAACCCTACGTCCTGCTTGATTAATATTGATGATATAGGTAGTACAAGAGTAGATCTACCACGAGATCGGAGAGGCTAAACCCTAGAAGCTAGCCTATGGTATGATTGTTGTTGGGTATGTTGTCCTACGGACTAAAACCCTCCGGTTTATATAGACACCGGATAGGGTTAGGGTTACATAGAGTCGGTTACAATGGTAGGAGATCTGCATATCCGTATCGCCAAGTTTGCCTTCCAAGCCAAGGAAAGTCCCTCCCGGACACGGGACGAAGTCTTCAATCTTGTATCTTCATAGTCCAGGAGTCCGGCTGAAGGTATAGTCCGGCCATCCAAACACCCCCTAATCCAGGACTCCCTCAGTAGCCCCTGAACCAGGCTTCAATGATGACGAGTCCGGCGCGCAGATTGTCTTCGGCATTGCAAGGCGGGTTCCTCCTCCAAGTACTTCATAGAAGATTTTGAACACAAAGATAGTGCCCGGCTCTGCAAAATAAGTTTCCACATATTACCGTAGAGAGAATAATATTTACAAAAATCTAATATGCTGACGTATTCCGTAATGTGACACACCACGGCCAAGCCTTTATCTGAGTCGTTTCATTATCCCACCTCAGCGCGTCATGCGAGGCGGTTTCCTTGGCACGTCTTTTTAAAGCAGAGATCTAGTCCCCTTATTCCGGGATTCTCATCAATACGGGCGTGGGTAACCCAACCGCGCCATTGATTACGGCGCTTGGAGATAAGCGAGTTTTACCAGGCTGGTGGGGACATGTAGTTGCGTCCACCCATATAAGAGGATAAGGATCCACCTTTTCACCTACGCCTTCTTCCTCCTTCGCCTATCCATTCTTGCGTACTCGAGCTCCAGCGCCCAAGTCCGCACTCCCCACCTCAACCTTCTCCAGCCATGTCTGGAGCGGGAGGCAAGTGGATGGTCTCCTCCATCACGGAGGGACACATCAAAAAGCCGAGGAAGGCCGGATACCTGTCTAACGACATCGCGTACCGGCTTCCCGAAAAGGGGCAGCTCATCCCCACCCCTAGGCCCCATGAGAGGGTGGTGTTCCTCCCCCATTTCCTCCGCGGACTGGGCTTCCCTCTCCACCCATTTGTCTGGGGGCTCATGTTCTACTACGGCCTGGATTTCCACGATCTGGCCCCGAACTTTGTCCTCAACATCTCGGCGTTTATCGTCGTGTGCGAGGCTTTTCGCCGCATCCGCCCCCATTTCGGCCTATGGCTCAAGACTTTCAATGTCAAGCCGAAGGTGGTGCGCGGCAACTAGGCGGAGTGCGGAGGCGCCATGGTGGGCAAGATGGCCAATATCCTATGGCTCGAGGGCTCCTTTGTGGAGACCCTGAAGGGGTGGCAATCGGGGTGGTTTTACATCACCCAGTCGCGTGACGCCGAATGGGTCACACCCCCCGAGTTTCGATCCGGACCCCCTACGCGGCTCACCTCCTGGAAGGAGACGGGCCTGTCATGGGGTAAACAGGGAGAGCTGACCGGACTCCAAACATGCGTCCAAACCCTGGTGGACAAGAAGCTCAAACTTGTCAACGTAGTCCAGGTTATGCTCATCCGCTTGATCCTCCCATGTCAACAACAGGCTTTCAACCTGTGGGAGTTCGACCCGACTCGGCACCAAACTCTGAGCAGGCTCTTCGACACGACATACGAAGATGCTTGGAAGGTGCTTTTCAAGGGCGCCGAGGCTCCCGCATCCGCTACCGAGGATCGTGGATTCAGTGCACAGCATCACGCTCTCGCGGTAAGCTGTTTTTTCCTTTTACAGGGTATCAGTTTTTCATAGTTTGACTCCATGCGGGATCTAAGCTCCCTTACCTTTGACAGGATTGGCAGGTGACGTCCGGACAGATCAACTGTCCGGCTCCTTTTCCCGAAGGCCCAGCGGACGCTCTCTTGGCGAAGCTGCTGGTTCCGGCACCATATGTGGTGCCGGATAAGAAGGCCGCGAAAAAGGCCACGCGGACTTGAAAGAGTGCCCGGCGCCAGGAGGTGTCGGATCCGTCAACCGATGGTTCCGAGGCGCATTCCTCCCGTGAAGATGAGGAGGAAGAAGAAGAGACCTCTCCCCCTCCAGCGGGAGGAGAGAAGAAAAGGATGGCCGCCCTCTCTGGGGAGGCCAGAGGGTCCAAGAAGGGGAAAACCCTTCCTCCGGACTACTCCACCGACGCCGATGACGGCGGAGAGGAGTGGCTGCCCAGGGCCAAGCCCCTGGCAAAATCGTAAGTATCCGGATACTAGAGTAATTCATAGTATTCGTTTATTGCACATCTTTCCCTTATGTCGAATATGTTTATGCAGCCCACCCAAAGACCGGCTCGACGCTTCGTCGAGCGGCTCACTGGACTCGTCGGATGTGAACTCGCTTCCGACGGCTTCCTCCCCCCGCCCTACGGACGACACCGAAGTGTTGTCCCAACAGGTTCCAAGCCGGGAGGAGGTGGTCCTGGAGGCGCCGCAAGGCGACCTCCCGGACTCCAGGAGTAAAGGGGATGAAACCCCCAGGGCTCCAAGTCCGGCTCTAGGCCGGACACCGCTCCGGAACCTTCGAAGGTTCCAGAGTCCGGCGGGGGACCTCCTTCCAAGGGGAGCGAACCCACCGTGTCGCTGACCCCCGTCCAACCGGAGGCGCTGGACAATCTGTTGGAGGCGCTCCAAGGCGCCTGCATCGACGAGGGGCACCGCACCATTATGAGTGCGGTGGTCCAGAAGGTTCAGTCCGCCCAGAGCGGACTTACTGAAGCTTGTACTAGCCTTTTAACAGGCTTTGAGGTAAGTAAAGAATGTGTAAATAATATTACCGCATAGACAGTAGCCCCTGATGCTCTGCTTGGCGTTCGGGAAGAAAAGCCGAATAGAGGATCAAATAAAATTCGCAGGAGTCTAACAAAAAATGAGTCCGTATGCGTACACAGGCTTCTCTGCTTGCGTCCGCCGCACTGACTGCGGAAGTGGACACGCTAAAGCAGAACCTCGAGCGGTCCGAGCAAGAGCTCGGCGTGACAAGAAGCAGCTCGAGGACAATGAAGGTAAGAAATACGTTGTTTTTAAATATATATAAAAAGGTGCAATTGCAAAGAATGACAGGATTATCGTGGCTATTGTAGGGGCCACGTCTGAGGTGGCGACCCTTAAGCAAGCGCTAGTCGAGGCCGAGAAGAGGGCGGCCTCGGAGCGCACCGAGCGGGAGAAGTATGAGGCCGAGGTACGGCAAGGCTCATGGAAAAACATGAGAGTTTGGAGCTTGACTCAAAGACGCGAGCGTCCGAGCTCGCGGTGGCTATTGAAAATGCCAAGTCTGCCAAGGCCGAATCCCGGAAGACCCTCCATGAGTTGGATGAGGTGAAGAAGATAGCGGCGGGTAAGGCATTCTTTATGCAAAGCAAACACATAAATGTGAGTTACTTGTTACTTACCCGAATCCAGAGCTCTCCCGGAGCATTCACAGATCTTCCCCGAAGTGTGTCCGATGCCGCCGCATTCTATCGAGCCGAGGTGGGCAGCTCGACAGAGAAGGTGTTCTGGTCTCAGTATGTTGAGGCTGGACACCCCGTGCCCCTGAGCGACCAGCTGAAGCAACTGGTCGAGCTCCACAAGGCGGCCGAACAGGCCATGAAGGGCCTCATTGTTCGGCTGTGGCCTGGAGGGGCTCTGCCTGGGAGCTATTTCGGGCAGGTGCGGCGGCTGGTGGAGGCCTGTCCAAGGCTCGAAATCATCAAGCGCTCCGTCTGCAATGAAGGTGCCCGTAGGCCCTTGGCCGTGCTAAGGTGCACTAGGGCAATCTGGATGCTGAGAAGCTTGTGAAGGACGGGCCACCGCCGGGGAAAGAGCATCGCAAGCCCGAGAATTATTATAAGGATGTTCTAAAGGGTGCCTACCTTGTGGCGGATGAATGTTCTAGGGATGTAATTTTTGAGTGAAACTTGCTTGTTTTGTCCTGTGCGCCAAAAACTTGTTCATATGCGCTAAGCAATATTGTTGGAATTTAAAGTATTACCTTCTGTGCGGCTGTTTATCAATTCTGAGAGATGGCGAGTCGTCGGCTTCTGCCCCATGCCGCTAGTGCTGGGGTGTTCGGGGATAAACCTGAGCGCTCTTTTTCCCATGTTTGGGTCCTTCGAGGGAGGCGCTCAGCCCAACGAACAAGGATATCGGACTATAATGCGTGAACACTCTCACTTAGCCATAGAATTCTATAATTTTAAATTTCGGCGAAGCCCCTGGTATTCGGAAGACCGAGTTCGGGGCGCTATCCACGCCTTGGCCGGACAGAGCCGGCTCCTCGCCCCAAGGGGCATAAGTCCTCAGGGACTCGAAAAACCTCTCGAACAGCGACCAGCTCTCGCTTCATCATGACAGTCAGTTTTAGCTTTCTCCACTGAGGTGCTCGACCCAGCTCAACTGGGGCACAATCGCAGTGGTTCTCCTAGTGCTACCTTAGCCGATATAGCGGAACATAAGGCACCAAAACATAGGAGCCGGGAAAACCCAACTATTGACCCAAGACATGATTCGGAGCCGATGCATATAATGCTATAAATTCGGGGTGCCGCACTTGTTAAAGTGTTCGGACTTCTCACACCATATTGAGGGGTACTAAAGCCCCTGGCGTATTTTGGCCGTACCAGAGTGTACAGGTGCAACATGTCGTTAAGGAACATATATATATATATAAAAGAGTAATGCAAAAATAGACAAAAGCTATGCATTGTTTATTAAAAAGGGCTGCGATCAAAGCAGAAGGATAGAAATAATGCGATAAGTGAAAGGTTGGACTAGTTAACATGTCCGATCCAGGGGCATGCTGCGGAATAGTATGCGGAACAGGTATACTGCTCGTGATAGAGACCACCTGGGAGTTCCGTAATGCGGCGTGGCTTGTCTGCTTCCCTGGCTCTTGCATCGTTTGTGCGGCAATTGAACTGCCGAACAGGCCTTCCGAAGGATGGAGTCCTGAAAGTAAGAGAAAATTAAAAAATCGGCAACCCCTGGTACGGTTTAAGCCGTGTTTCAGACGTGTCGTGATGGTGCCCCTCCCCCTGTACCCATGGTATCTCTAGAGCGTAGTTATGTACGTGAAGTACTGGCATCGCCTTTTTGTGAGGGTTGGGGTTGGAGCCGCATTGCTACGCCTGTTCGGATCGTGCTAGGCGGTCTTGTTGTAGGTTACTCTGGGCGCGCTTGACGGTGTCCGGTCGTTTAGTGGCTAGACTGGAGAACTGCCTGGAGAGGCTGCTTCCGCTGCAAGGGCCGCTGTGTGCTCCTCCGTTCGGAGGGAGCGTTCGGTGTTTCCATTGACCGTAATTACTCCTCGAGGGCCTGGCATCTTGAGCTTAAGGTATGCGTAGTGCGGTACCGCATTGAACTTGGAGAATGCGGTTCGCCCGAGCAGTGCGTGATAACCACTACGGAACGGGACTATGTCGAAGATTAACTCTTCGCTTCGGAAATTATCCGGAGATCCTAAGACCACTTCAAGTGTGACTGAGCTTGTACAGTTGGCCTCTACACCTGGTATTACGCCTTTAAAGGTCGTTTTGATGGGCTTAATCCTCGAGGGATCTATGCCCATTTTCCGCACTGTATCCTGGTAAAGCAGGTTCAGGCTGCTGCCGCCGTCCATAAGGACTCTAGTGAGATGAAATCTGTCAATAATTGGGTCTAGAACCAATGCGGCGAATCCGCAATGACGGATGCTAGTGGGATGGTCCCTTCGATCAAAGGTGATCGGGCAGGAGGACCATGGGTTGAACTTTGGGGCGACTGGCTCTACCGCATATATGTCCCTTAACGCGCGCTTCTGCTCCCTTTTGGGGACGTGGGTTGCGTATATCATGTTCACCGTCCGCACTTGTGGGGGAAAACCCTTCTGTCCACTGTTGTTTGGCGGCCGAGGCTCCTCGTCGTCATCGCTATGCAGCCCCTTGTCGTCATTTTTGGCGTTTAACTTGCCTGCCTGCTTGAACACCCAACAATCCCTGTTGGTGTGATTGGCCGGCTTTTCGGGGGTGCCATGTATCTGGCACAAGCGGTCGAGTATTCGGTCCAAACTGGACGGGGCCCTAGGATTCCTTTTGAATGGCTTTTTCCACTGACCGAATTTAGAGCCTCTGAATCCGGCATTAACTGCCGTATCCTCAGCATTGTCGCCGTTAATGCGGCGCTTCTGCTTGTTGCGACGCGACCTGCCACCACTGTCCCTGGTGTCCGAATTACCAGGGTTCTTGGTCATATTGTTGCTACGAGCAAGCCAGCTGTCTTCTCCCACGCAAAAGCGGGTCATGAGTGTCGTGAGTGCTGCCATAGATTTCGGCTTTTCCTGTCCAAGGTGCCGGGCCAGCCACTCGTCACGGATATTGTGCTTGAAGGCTGCTAGGGCCTCAGCATCCGGACAGTCAACTATTTGATTTTTCTTTCTTAGGAACCGTGTCCAGAATTGCCTGGCGGATTCCTCTGGCTGCTGAATTATGTGACTTAGGTCATCGGTGTCTGGGGGTCGCACATGAGTGCCCTGGAAATTGTCGAGGAATGCGGCTTCCAGGTCCTCCCAACAACTGATTGATCATGTTGGCAAGCTGTTAAGCCAATGCCGAGCTGGTCCTTTAAGCTTGAGTGGGAGGTATTTGATGGCGTGGAAATCATCGCCGCGGGCCATGTGGATATGGAGGAGATAATCCTCGATCCATACCGCAGGATCTATTGTGCCATCATATGATTCGATGTTTACGGGTTTGATACCCTCGGGGATTTGATGATCCATTATTTCGTATGGGAAGCATAGTGGGTGTGCGGCGCCTCTATACTGGGCTATATCATGACGTAGATCCAATGAGCTTTGTCTACTGTGTTCGGCCTTGCCGAATTTGTGGCCGGCGTGACGGTTACCGTCTCGAGCCGTGGGGCACCCCTGCGATCCGTAGATCCATCTTGTTTGCCTTGCCTTGTCCTTCAACATATCTCGTAAGTCCGGTGCATATTCCCGTGCCTTGGCACGGGTTGCGGCTTGAGTGGAGGGCCGAGAGGCCTCTCTGTCGCGGCCACGAGGTGGCCGGTCGGCCGCATCAAGTGCTTCCTCCTCTAATCGGGGTAGCAACCAGCGCTTTGGGTAGCTCTTGGAGGGGCGTTCGAGTTTATGCTCTTCGGCCGCAAGGACTTCAGTCCATCTGTCGACTAGCAAATCTTGATCAGCTCTGAGCTGTTGTTGTTTTTTCTTGAGGCTTCTTGCCGTGGCCATAAGCCTGCGTTGAAAACGCTCTTGCTCGACGGGATCCTCTGGCACGACGAATTCATCGTCGTCGAGGCTTGCCTCATCTTCGGAGGGAGGCATATAATTATCGTCCTCGACCTCTCTGTCTGCCACTCTCTCATGAGGGCTGGTTTCTCCGTCCTCCTGTGCTAAATCTTGCTGGAGGGGGTTTTCTTCGGCACTTTCCGGAGTATTATTATCTCCCGTGCTGGAATCACCATATTTGTTTTGGCGGGATTTTGAGCGGCGCCGCTGACGCCGGCGCTTAGGCTGTTTCTTGGAGGGGTCATCCTCCGCTGTTCCATCGCCATCTCCTTCTTTTGGGGTGTCCACCATGTATATGTCATATGACGAGGTGGCTTTCCAGGGCCTGATAGGCGCTGGTTCTTCATCGTCTGCTTCAACGGCATCCATACCATCGATATCTTCGGAGTCGGAGTTGAGCATGTCGGTTAAGTCGTCGACAGTGGCTACAAAGTGGGTGGTGGGTGGGCTTTGAATTTCTTCATCGTCCAAACCCCAACCTTGCTAACCGTAGTCCGGCCAGGGCTCTCCTGATAAAGAGAGAGACTTCAGTGTCTTCAAAATATCGCCGAAAGGCGAGTGCTGAAAGATGTCCGCGGCAGTAAACTCCATAATCGGCGCCCAATCGGATTCGATCGGCACGGGCGCGGAGGGTTCGGAGTCCGGAGAGGAGTCCGGCTCATTGGAGTCACGAGTCTCGCAGAGTGCGGGGCTGGTGTTCGGCTCGATCGCCGTTGGGATCGCAGCCCCCGAGGCGGCGTCCAACCACCCATCCTCGATCGGCATAGTTGGCTCCGAATTAAGGGTCGAAGCCGATGCGGGTGCGGCCTCCAGGGCACTGTTCGGCGGTAGAGCTAGATCATGCTCGTCGTGACAGTGCCGCGCGCTCGGCAGCGGATCGAATCCGTCGAATATCAAGTCCCCGCGGATGTCAGTCGTGTAGTTTAAACTTCGAAATCTGACCTGACGGCCAGGGGCATAGCTTTCGATCTGCTCCAGATGGCCAAGTGAATTGGCCCGCAGTGCGAAGCCGGCGAAGACGAAGATCTGTCCGGGAGGAAGGTCTTACCCTGGACTGCATCGCCATTGATGATCGTGGAAGCCATCAAGCCTGGCGGTGACGACACAGAGGAACTCTCAACGAAAGCACCAATGTCGGTGTCAAAACCGGCAGATCTCGGGTAGGGGGTCCCGAACTGTGCGTCTAGGCCGGATGGTAACAGGAGGCAAGGGACACGAAGTTTTACCCAGGTTCGGGCCCTCTCGATGGAGGTAAAACCCTACGTCCTGCTTGATTAATATTGATGATATAGGTAGTACAAGAGTAGATCTACCACGAGATCGGAGAGGCTAAACCCTAGAAGCTAGCCTATGGTATGATTGTTGTTGGGTATGTTGTCCTACGGACTAAAACCCTCCGGTTTATATAGACACCGGATAGGGTTAGGGTTACATAGAGTCGGTTACAATGGTAGGAGATCTGCATATCCGTATCGCCAAGCTTGCCTTCCACGCCAAGGAAAGTCCCTCCGGGACACGGGACGAAGTCTTCAATCTTGTATCTTCATAGTCCAGGAGTCCGGCTGAAGGTATAGTCCGGCCATCCGGACACCCCCTAATCCAGGACTCCCTCAGTAGCCCCTAAACCAGGCTTGAATGACGACGAGTCCTGCGCGCAGATTGTCTTCAGCATTGCAAGGCGGGTTCCTCCTCCAAGTACTTCATAGAAGATTTTGAACACAAAGATAGTGTCCGGCTCTGCAAAATAAGTTTCCACATATTGCCGTAGAGAGAATAATATTTACACAAATCTAATCTGCTGACGTATTCCGTAATGTGACACACCACGGCCAAGCCTTTATCCGAGTCGTTTCATTATCCCACCTCAATGCATCATGCGAGGCGGTTTCCTTGGCATGTCTTTTTAAAGCAGAGATCTAGTCCCCTTATTCCGGGATTCTCATCAATACGGGCGTGGGTAACCCAACCGCGCCATTGATTACGGCGCTTGGAGATAAGCGAGTTTTACCAGGCTGGTGGGGACATGTAGTTGCGTCCACCCATATAAGGGGATAAGGATCCACCTTTTCACCTATGCCTTCTTCCTCCTTCGCCTATCCATTCTTGCGTACTCGAGCTCCAGCGCCCAAGTCCGCACTCCCCACCTCAACCTTCTCCAGCCATGTCCGTAGCGGGAGGCAAGTGGATGGTCTCCTCCGTCACGGAGGGACACATCGAAAAGCCGAGGAAGGCCGGATACCTGTCTAACGACATCGCGTACCGGCTTCCCGAAAAGGGGCAGCTCATCCCCACCCCTAGGCCC